>NC_025993.2:42366869-42666869 GCF_000442705.2 Elaeis guineensis
CATTTATTGGTCCGATTCACTAAATTAAGTCATTTTAATGGTTGGACCTAACCAGATCTTTTCAGTGGAGGCCAAAGCCTACTGATTAAGTTCTGGGGCAAAATCAATTACTAGAAGTTGTTTAGAGAAAACAACTGGTTAAGAACCTACCCATAGATGCACATGAGTTGACCAACCAAAGTTGGGCTCGTGTGTAGTCTGTGTGGATTCTAGTACCCATTAAGGAATTAAAGTAATTCTTCGAATTGGAGGATGAGGCTACCAGTTCGTAAAAATATTGGAAAAAACTTTAGACTAAAATCCAAGTCTTTAGTATTAATTTATGTACTAATAGAGGTCTTGTTTTCCTTTAAGCAGCTATGGCCACTACCCTATCGCTCCGGTCATTATTAGATAATGACAAGCTCATGGGACCCAATTTCGATAGCTGGTATCAAAAATTGAAAATCATCCTTGAGCATGAGCGGATCCTTTATGTAGTAACGGATCCAGCACCTGAGGAGCCAGCTCCGAACGCTAGTAAGGCGATCCGAGACACTTACTTGAAGTGGCTCAATGACCGCACCACCGTTCGATGTATTATGCTGGCAGCAATGAATGATGAGTTGAGCCGAAGGTTTGAGAACGCCCAGCCACAGGAGATGCTTCAAATGTTGAACGACTCCTTTGGCACGCCTGACAACGTTGAAAGGCACAAAACTAGTTGTGCCATTTTCAATGCTCGAATGTGGGATGGGGCCTCAGTCACTAATCATGTACTGTACATGATCGAGATGATTGAGCGCCTAAGCAAATTAGACTTTCCTCTGCATGAGCAGCTCGGTAAGGATGCGATCCTTAATTCCTTGCCCAAGTCCTTCCTCCCATTCTTTACTCATTTTCGAATGATAAAGCCTGCAGTAAACTACCATGGATTGTTGGGGTTGCTGCAGAACTTTGAGAAGGATCACCAACTCTATAAGGAGTCGGTGAATGTAGTGGGAGGGTCTTCTTCTCGTCGTCAACCCTTTGGGAAGGGGAAGAAGAACAAGAAGAAGAAAAATAAGAAGGTGCAATCTCATGCTGGGACACTAGCACGGGGTCAGACCAAGAAGCACAAGCACGACTAGAGCCAGACGGAGTGCTTCTTTTGCAAGAAGCACGGGCATTGGAAGAGGAACTGTCCTCAATACATTGCCTCCCTGGACCCGAACAGGCCAAAGAAGAAGCAAGGGAATTATATGATAACTCCTTGAAACTTTTCGATTTGTGATACTACTGCCTGGGTATTGGATACCGAAAGCCCTTATCATATTGTAATTCGATGCAGGGTCTGCAGGTCAGTAGGAGATTTGATGAAGGCAAGAGGTTCCTGAATGTTGGAGATGGAAGCAAAGTTCCAGTTCTAGCTTTAGAAATCATGAGTCTTGTAATCAATTCTCGTAATGTAATTCTGAGTGAATGTCACTATTGTCCAAGTTTTTTATTAAATATTATTTCTGTAGGCCTTTTGGCCATGTACGGTTATAATTTTTTAATAAAAAGAAATATTTGCAATATCATTTTGAATGGTGTTACAATATTTGTTGGACAATTAAATAATGGAATTTACTTACTATCACAGCCTGTTAATGTGGTTCAAAAATTTGGTAAACGCTCTAGAATAGATAATGTGTCAGAAGTATACCTTTGGCACTGTAGGCTAGGTCATATCAATAAGAACAGGATAAACAGGTTGGCTCAAGAAGAAATTTTTGAAGTTAGTCATTGTGAATCACTTCCAACCTGTGAGTCCTGTCTTCTTGGGAAGATGACCAAGTCATCTTTTACTGGAAAAGATGAGCGAGCCAGTGAACTCTTAGGTCTAGTACATTCTGATGTATGTGGACCCATGAGCTCAAGTGCAAGAGGTAGATTTTTCTACTTCATAACCTTCACAGACGACCTATCTAGGTATGGGTATGTCTATTTAATGAAGCATAAGTCAGAATCATTTGAAATGTTCAAACTATTCCGAAATGAGGTAGAAAAACAAACTGGGAAGTGTATTAAAACTCTTCGATCTGATCGAGGAGGTGAATACCTTTCCAATGAGTTTTTGACGTATTAGAGGAGAATGGGATTCTCTCTCAGTGGACTCCTCCTGGAACACCACAGCATAATGGTGTGTCTGAAAGGAGGAATCGGACCCTGTTAGATATGGTTCGATCCATGATGAGGTTTGCTGGTCTGTCGATCTCCCTCTGGGGATATGCGCTCGAATCGGCTTGTTACCTTCTAAATAGAGTTCCGAGTAAGTCTGTAGCCAAAACGCCATATGAGATATGGATAGGACGTAAGCCAGTACTCTCGCACCTTAGGGTTTGGGGGTATCTGGCTTATGTTAAACGTTTAATTACAGACAAGCTTGGACCTAGGTCTGACAAGTGTAATTTTATAGGGTACCCAAAAGAGACCAAAGGGTATTATTTCTACCTTGCTGATGAGCAAAAGGTGTTTGTCAGCCTTAAGGCAATCTTTTTAGAAAAAGAGTTCCTTAGTGAAGGAACTGTTGCCTCTAAAGTCAAACTTGATGAAGTTCGACAGGTGGAAAAATCGACACATGTTACTGAACCTGAACCGGATTTGATTAGATCAGATCCAGAGCCCATTGATTATGCACCCTTAAGGCGGTCTGGTAGAGTACCACATCAACCGGACAGATACTATGGTTTCTTGGTCCGGGATGGTGATCCTGTCGAACTTGATGAAAATGATGAGGATCCGATCACCTACATGGATGCAATGCAGAGACCTGACTCTGAGAAATGGCTAGAGGCCATGAAATCCGAAATGGAGTCCATGAAGGTCAACGATGTGTGGACATTGGTTGACCCACCCGAAGGAGTAAAACCCATAGGGTGTAAGTGGGTCTTCAAAAGAAAGAGGGGCGCAGATGGAAAGGTGGAGACCTATAAAGTCTGTCTGGTTGCCAAGGGATATCGTCAACGTTATGGTATAGACTATGACGAGATGTTTTCTCCTGTGGTAATGCTCAAATCCATTCGGATTATGCTTGCGATAGCTGCCCATCTGGACTATGAAATCTGGCAGGTGGATGTGAAGACAGCTTTCCTAAATGGAGAGCTGGACGAAGAGGTGTATATGATACAACCTGAAGGGTTCACATCCACAGATGAGTCTAAGGTGTGCAAGCTACAGAGGTCCATTTATGGACTTAAGCAGGCATCTCGGAGTTGGAACATACATTTTGATAGGACGATCAAAACGTATGGCTTCGTTAAGAACGGAGAAGAGCCCTACATTTATAAGTGGGGTAATGGTCCAGTAGTAGTATTTCTTATATTGTATGTGGATGACATTCTCTTAATTGAAAATGATGTCCCTGCATTACAGGGAATAAAGATTTGGCTATCGTCACAGTTCTCCATGAAGGATCTGGGAGAAGCTTCCTAATCCTAGGGACGAGGATCTATAGGGATAGATCCAAAAAGTTGCTTGGCTTATCTCAGTCCACGTACATTGATACTATGCTGAAAAGGTTCAGCATGAAAAATTCCAAGAAAGGCTATCTACCGATAGGCCATAAAATTTCTCTCTCGAAGAGGGATTGTCCGACAACACCTCAAGAGAGAGAGCGTATGGGTAGGATTCCATATGCTTCGACAGTGGGATCTATCATGTACGCCATGACATGTACACGATCAGATGTGGCATACTCACTAGGGGTAGTGAGTAGATACCAATCTGATCCAGGAGAGAATCACTGGAAGGTTGTTAAAACCATCCTGAAGTATTTAAGAAATACTAAGGACCAGTGGCTTATATATGGTGAATCAGACTTGAGACTTATAGGGTTTACAGACTCTAGTTTCCAGTCTGATCGCGATGATAGCAAGAGTGTGTCAGGATTTATTTTTATCCTTAATGGTGGGGCTGTCTGCTGGAAGAGTTCCAAGCAGCACACTGTGGCTGATTCAGTATGCGAGGCGGAGTATATTGCTGCATCAGATGCTGCCAAAGAAGCGGTGTGGCTGAGAAAATTCATCACCGAGCTCGGAGTTGCACCCTCCCTTGTTGGTCCAGTTCTGCTCTACTGCGACAGCTCTGGAGCCATTGCTCAGGCGAAGGAACCAAAGGCACACCAGCGGACGAAGCATATTCTGCACCGCTACCATCTCATCCGGGAGATCGTGGATCGAGGTGACATCGACCTTCAGAAGATCGACGGGAAGGAGAACCTGGCTGACCCATTCACTAAAGCCATTGCGGTGAAGGAGTTCAATGACTACAAGTCGAAGATGGGTATTAGATACTGCACCGATAGGCTTTAGGCCAAGTGGGAGATTGTTGGGAATAGTGTCCCAAAGCCAATCGTCAGCCTGTTGACGGTTGTGCTCCTTTTTGTATTAGTACATGAATTATAAATAAATAAAAGTTATTTTGGTATTTTTTCATCACAAATGTTTCATCTTCTAATGAACTCCTGTGTTGTGGTGAAGTCCTTAGGACTATTTAGACTCGACAAAGGAGGATTTGTCGCTTAGTCCTTAAACATGTTCGCGACCAAATGATACGTTGTTACCAAGGATGACAATATTTATCGAGCATAGGTTGTTGTGTGCCATATGGGTTGGTTGTCCTCATAACCAAAGAGTGTGGAGACACTGGTATGGCATACAGGTGAGATGTAATGGTACATCTGCACTGAACATGACCAACTCCGGAGCTATTTCTGCTGTCAAGATTTGCTCCGATGGGATATGGGTATAAATATCCCTCCGACCTGAGACCGCCATGGTGACTTGCAAGCAACTCACTGCAGTTAGGCACTGGACTACCTGAGTTTCTAATTCAGTGACGGAAGGTTGCTGGGTGTAGTCAAGTACTTGACTTGTCGGTGCGTGTGTCAAGATGGGATTGACCACTCCAGTTTAGGAGCTATGTACAGTCGTGTTTCAATTTAGCAAAACCTTGGCCAGGGTAGTCCTAGTGAGGAGTCACAGGACTAATTGAGTTGAGCACGATTCGGATGATATCATCAGGGTTGACAGTTTAACCCTGAGTCATCCTCAACACAGGGGTCAAAAGGGATGAATTATACGGTAACCATATTCACGTAGGTTCTGAATGTTGCGATTGCGATTATTCGACCTATCCGATCGTCGGGTACCATTGCTAGATGGTCACTTCGATTAGTACAGGAATTGGTTCCTGTGCTACCGGCTTAGGTTCGAACCTGTGGAGTCACACACATGAGAGGTTCCTTTCTGATCTGATGGCTGATTATGAGTCTTATCTATCTGAGACTCTATGATTGAGAATTAGGATTCTCTAATCATGAGTTTCATACATTTTGGGTACCGGGGTCAAAATTTTGAATTTCAAATTTTGAATTTGAAATTTGAACTCTTTGATCAGGGTTTCATATCGATGGTCTCTGATGCCTGATTGCCCATCGGATTTGGATTCAATATTTATGAGAGGTTTAATTAGTGATTTAATCACTAATTAACTCAATTTGATTGAGTAATTATTTTTGGATCAAGTCCAAATTGAATTGGATTCAGTTTGGATTGACCCGATTAGGTTAAATGTTGACCTAATCGCTAAGGTGGTTTAGTCCCTGATTTGATCAGGGGTTAGGTTTAGTTAATTTCTGATTTGATTAGGATTTTATTGAGCCTAATTAAGCCTAATAATATTGGGTTTAATCTAGTCTAATTGTGCTTAACCTATTTTAAACTAGGTTGGCTCAATTTGAATCAAACCACCTTGTTTTAAATTCCCTACGACACCCAACTTCCTTGCACCCATTTGAATTCACGAGAAGAAACTTCTCATGAAATTTTTCTCACGCAAAACCCTTCCCCACACCCTCATTTGTGCACCATATGGATGGATAAAATAGTTAGTTAGCCATTCAAATTCAAAGCATGTTTGAATTTGAATGGATAACTTATCACTTGCCCTTTCATCCTTATCCATTTTGTGCGCCACATTACTTACACGAGAAAAGGTTTCTCATGAAACATTTTCCATGCACAAAGAGCCACGCCCCTTTTCTTCTCATGCCCAAAAGGATAGGGATAAGTTGGTTTTTGTTTGAATTCAAATTTGATTTGAATTCAAATGTGTAACCTCTTGTCTTTATCCTCTCACGCGGATAAGACACGTTCGACGTTGTTTTAAAAAGAGGAGAAAGGTGGGACGTACGTAGAAATTTTAGGAGAGAAACTTTGAGGCGTGAGGAAGGCTTCTGCATAAGTGAAGGTCCAAAACCTTCCGAGAGAAAAAGAAAGAAAAGAGAGAAAATTGGGTGCAGAGTTTTTGGTGTGTACCCTAGGGTTTCTACCTAGGGTTCGGGAAGTGAGATTGGTGTGCCACGAGTGTCGTGAGTCCACCAAATTTCAGGGAGAGATCCATCAGCCTCTCAAGCAACTGTGCAGATAATCCAAAGCATCCAAGAAGTCGGCACACATCGATCGAAGGAGTTCGATCAACATCTGCCATCAAAAGGGTGAAATCACAAACTAGCATTTGTGAGGAGCTGATCAGACGGGAGCTTCGTGTGGACGATCCGTAGAGGTCAGACATTTGTGTGGCTGCGATGTGATAATCAGAGCCCCCCGACGGTGATCAGATTGCGGTGATCGACTACCCGCAAAAGGTGATGTGTTTTGAACACAGTACTGTAAAACGTTTACTGATTCAAATTTGAATTTCAAATTTAAATGCATGCTGTTGTATCATATTTAGATCCTAGTGTAGGGTTAATTAGTATTAATTAATGAGATTAATTAATAATTTCACTGTAAAATAGTAATTTTGAAAAAAATTTAAAATTACCATTTTGCCCCTGCACTAAATTTTCGCTTCATGTGGACCCATGAGCA
Source organism: Elaeis guineensis (assembly GCF_000442705.2). Classification (NCBI taxonomy): domain Eukaryota; kingdom Viridiplantae; phylum Streptophyta; class Magnoliopsida; order Arecales; family Arecaceae; genus Elaeis; species Elaeis guineensis. The sequence continues at coordinate 42,373,745 of NC_025993.2, forward strand.
CAAGTGCAAGAGGTAGATATTTCTATTTCATAACTTTCACAGATGACCTATCGAGGTATAAATATGTCTATTTATTGAAGCATAAGTCAGAGTTGTTTGAAATGTTCAAACTATTCCAAAATGAGGTAGAAAAACAAACTGAAAGTGTATTAAAACTCTTCGATCTGATCGAAGAGGTGAATACCTTTCCAATAAATTTCTGACATATCTTGGGGAGAATGGGATTCTCTCTCAATGGACTCCTCCTGGAACACCACAGCATAATGGTGTATCTGAAAGGTGGAATCGAACCTTGTTGGACATGGTTCGATCCGTGATGGGGTTTGCTGGTCTGCCGATCACCCTCTGGGGATATGCATTCGAATCAGCTTGTTACCTTCTAAATAGAGTTTCGAGTAAGTCTGTAACCAAAATGTCATATGAGATATGGATAGGACGTAAGCCAGTACTCTCACACCTTAGGGTTTGGGGGTGTCCGGCTTATGTTAAACGTTTAACTACGGACAAGCTAGGACCTAGGTCTGACAAGTGTAATTTTATAGGATACTCAAAAGAGACCAAAGGGTATTATTTCTACCTGGCTGATGAGTAAAAGGTATTTGTCAGCCTTAAGACAATCTTTTTGGAAAAAGAGTTCCTTGGTGAAGGGACTGTTGCCTCTAAGGTCGAACTTGACGAAGTTCGACAGGTGAAAAAACCAACACAAGTTGCTAAACCTGAATCGAATTTGATTAGATCAGATCCGGAGCCCATTGTTCAAGCACCCTTAAGGCGATCTGATAGAGTACCACGTCAATCGAACAGATACTATGGTTTCTTGGTCCGGGATGACGATCCTATCAAACTTGATGAAAATGATGAAGATCGATCACCTACATGGATGCAATGCAGAGACCCGACTCTGAGAAATGGTTAGAGGCCATGAAATCCGAAATGGAGTCCATGAAGGTCAACGATGTGTGGACATTGGTTGACCCACCCGAAGGAGTAAAACCCATAGGGTGTAAGTGGATCTTCAAGAGGAAGAGAGGCACAGATGGAAAGGTGAAAATCTATAAAGCCCATCTGGTTGCTAAGGGATATCGTCAACGTTATGGTATAGACTATGATGAGATGTTTTCTCCGATGGCAATGCTCAAATCCATTCAGATTATGCTTGCGATAGCTGCCTATCTGGACTATGAAATCTGGCAGATGGATGTAAAGACAGCTTTTCTAAACAGAGAGCTGGATGAAGAGGTGTATATGATACAACCTGAAGGATTCACATCCTCTGATGAGTCTAAGGTGTGCAGACTACAGAGGTCCATTTATGGACTTAAGCAGGCATCCCGGAGTTGGAACATACATTTTGATAGGATGATCAAGATGTATGGCTTCGTTAAGAACGGAGAAGAGCCCTGCATTTATAAGTGGACTAATGGTCCAATAGTGGTATTCCTTATATTGTATATGAATGATATTCTCTTAATCGAAAATTATGTCCCTACATTACAGGGAATAAAGATTTGGCTGTCATCATAGTTCTCCATGAAGGATTTGGGAGAAGCTTCCTACATCCTAGGGATGAGGATCTATAGGGATAGATCTAAAAGGTTGCTTGGTTTATCCCAGTCTACGTACATAGATACTATGCTGAAGAGGTTCAGTATGGAGAATTCCAAGAAAGGCTATCTACCGATAGGCCATGGAATTTCTCTCTCGAAGAGGGATTGTCCGACAACACCTCAAGAGAGAGAGCGTATGGGTAGGATTCCATATGCTTCGACAGTGGGATCTATCATATACGCCATGACATGTACATGACCAGATGTGGCATACTTACTAGGGATAGTGAGTAGATACCAATTTGATCCAGGAGAGAATCACTGGAAGGTTGTTAAAACCATCCTAAAATATTTAAGAAATACTAAGGACCAGTGGCTTGTTTATGGTGAATCGGACTTGAGACTTATAGGGTTTACAGACTCTAGTTTCCAGTCTGATCACGATGACAGCAAAAGTGTGTCGGGATTTATTTTTACCCTTAATGGTGGGGCTATCTGCTGGAAGAGTTCCAAGCAACACACAGTGGCTGATTCAGTTTGCGAGGCGGAATATGTCACTGCATCAGATGCTGCCAAAGAAGCGGTGTGGCTGAAGAAATTCATCATCGAGCTCAGAGTAGCACCCTCCCTTGTTGGTCCAGTTCTGCTCTACTGTGACAGCTCTGGAGCCATTGCTCAGGCGAAGGAACCCAAGGCACACCAGCGGACGAAGCATATTCTGCGTCGCTACCATCTCATCCAGAAAATTATGGACCGAGGTGATGTCGATCTTCTGAAGATCGACGGAAAGGAGAACCTGGCCGACCCATTCACTAAAGCCATTACGGTGAAGGAGTTCGACGACTACAAGTCGAAGATGGGTATTAGATACTGCATCGATTGGCTTTAGGCCTAATGGGAGATTATTGGGAATAGTGTCCCAAAGCCAATCATCAGTCTGTTGATGGTTGTGCTCATTTTTATATATGTACATGAATTATGAATTAATAAAAATTATTTTAGTATTTTTCATCACAAAATATTTCATCTTCTAAAGAACTCCTATGTTGTGGTGAAGTCCTTAGGACTATTTAAACTCGACAAAGGAGGATTTGTCGTTTAGTCCTTAAATCTGTTAGTGACCAAATGATACGTTGTTATCAAGGATGATAACGTTTATCAAGCATAGGTCGTTGTGTGCCATATAGGTTGGTTGTCCTTTTAACCAATGAGTGTAGAGACACTGGTATGGCATACAGGTGAGATGTAAGGATACATCTACACTGAACGTGACCGACTCTGGAGCTATTTCTGCTATCAAGATTTACTCCGATGGAATATGGGTATAAATGTCCCTCCGACCTGAGACCGCTACGGTGACTTGCAAGCAACTCACTGCACTTAGGCACTGGACTACCTGAATTTTTAATTCGGTGACGGAAGGCTGCTGGGTGTAGTCAAGTACTTGACTTGTCGGTGCGTGTGTCAAGATGGTATTGACCACTCCAGTTTAGGAGCTGTGTACAGTCATGTTTCAATTTAGCAAAACCTTGGCCAGGGTAGTTTTTGTGAGGAGTCACAGGATTGTTTGAGTTGAGCATGATTCGGATGATCTAATCAGGGTTGATAGTTTAACCCTGAGTCATCCTAAACATAGAGGTCAAAAGGATGAATTATACAGTAACCATATTCACGTAAATTTTGAGTGTTGTGATTGCGACTATTCGACCTATCCGATCATCGGGTACCATTGCTAGATGGTCACTTCGATTAGTACAGGAATTGGTTTCTATGCTACCGGCTTAGGTTCGAACCTGCGGGGTCACACACATTAGAGGTTTCTATCTGATCTGATGGCTGATGAAGGGTCCTAATATTTGTAGACTATGAGTCCTACATGTCTGGGACTTTATGATCGAGAATCAAGATTCTCTGATCATGAGTCCCATATATTTTGGGTACCGGGGTCAAGAGTCCCACTGGTTTGGGACTCTTCGATCAGGGTTACATATCGATGAATTCTGATGTCCGATTACCCATCGGATTTGGACTCAATATTTATGAGAGGTTTAATTAGTGATTTGATCACTAATTAACTCAATTTGATTGAGTAATTATTTTTGGATCAAGTCTAATTAAATTAGATTCAGTTGGGTTTGACCCGATTAGGTTAAGAGTTGACCTAATCGTCGAGATGGTTTGGTCCCTGATTTGATCAGGAGTTGGGCTTAATCAATTCCTAATTTGATTAGGATTTTTTTGAGCCTAATTAAGCCTAATTATGTTGGGTTTAAATTAGTCTAATTGGGCCTAACTTATTTGGTTCAATTAGGTTGGTTTAAATAATGAAACCACCTTGACCCATTCTCCCTGCACCACCTCACTTCCACTGCGTCCATTTGAATTCTCGAGAAGGAAGTTCTCATGAATTTTTTCTCATGCAAAGCCCTCCTCACGCCCTATTTTAATGCACCAAATGAGTAGATAAGGATGATTGGTTGGCCATTCAAATTCAAAACAAAGTTTGAATTTGAATGAGCAACCAATCTTAGCACCTTGACCTTATCCTCTTTTAGCATCCCATTTATTACACGAGAAAATGTTTCTCATGAAATCACTCACACACAAATTAAGCCACGCCCTCCTCTTCTCACGCTCTTAGTGGATAGGGATAAATTGGTTTCCATTTGAATTCAAAATTTGATTTGAATTCAAATGTGCAATTACTCATCTTTATCCTCTCACGTGGATAAGATGTTTGACATTGTTTTAAAAGGAGGAGAAGAGTGGAGCGTGTGCAAGAAAAATTTTGGAGAGAAAATCTAGGTGTGAGGAATCCTTATGTGCAAGGTGAAGGTCTATATCCTTCCGAGAGAAAAAGAAAGAAAAGAAAGAAAAAGTGTGCACAGGGTTTCAGTGAGTTCTTCAGGGTTTCAGTCTAGAGTTCGGGAAGTGAGAAGGTGAGCTACGAGTGTCGTGAGCCCACCAAATTTTAGAGAGATCTTCAACATCCTCTCAAGCATATTTGTTGATGATCTGGAGTATTTAAAGAATCGACAGACATCGATCGAAGAAGTTCGATCAACATCGGCCGTCAAAAGGGCTTTACAACGAGCTAACACTCGTGAGGAGTCGATCAGATCGGGAGCTTCGTGTGGATGATCCGCAGAGGCCAGACATGCTATGTGGCTACATCATGATGATCAGACTCTCCTGATAGTGATCAGATTATGGCAATCTACTACCCGCACAAAGGTATTGTGTTTTGAACACATTACAGTAAAGTGTTTACTGTTCAAATTTGAATTTCAAATTTAAATGCATGCATGCTATATATCATATTTAGATCTTAGTGTATAATAAATTTTTATTAAGTAATTAGATTAATTAATAATTTTTACTGTAAAATAGTAATTTTGAAAAAGTTTTAAAATTACCATTTTACCCCTGCATTGAATTTTTCCCACAATAGGGATATTAGGAATGATCCCAAAACCTATGATGAGGCAATGTTAGATATAGACTTCGAAGAATGGATGGAAGCGATGAAGTCAGAAATTGACGCCATGCATTCCAACCAGATTTGTTTCTTAGTAGATCCACCTGAAGGTATTGTACCTATTGGGTATAAATGGATTAATAAAAAAAAAATTGGGTCAGATGGTAAGGTATAGACTTATAAGGCAAGGCTAGTTGCGAAAGATTATTGTCAATGTGAAGGCATTGACTATCATGAAACCTTTTCGTCCGTGGCCATGTTGAAATCCATCCGTACTCTGCTTGCGATAGCAACTTTGCATGATTATGAAATTTGATAGATGGATATGAAATCTACCTTCCTAAATGGATATCTTGAGGAAGATATCTATATGGAGCAGCTTTTGAGTTTCACATCCAGTGATAGTGATCACAAAGTCTGCAAGTTGCAAAAGTCCATATATGGACTGAAGGAAGCATCTCAGAGTTAGAACACTCACTTCAATGATATAATCAAAATATTTGATTTCATAAAAAATAAAGAGGAGCCATGTGTGTACAAAAAGGTCAGTAGGAGCACTGTCATATTCTTTGTATTATACGTGGATGACATCCTCCTAATTGAGAATGATATTTCCATGCTAATATCGATCAAAATATGGTTGTTGAAAGAGTTCGCCATGAAAGATCAAGAAAAAGCTTCCTACATTCTTGGTATAAAGGTCTATAGAGGTAGATCTAAGAGAATAATAGGATTCTCACAGTGAATTTACATAGAGGAGGTGCTGGAAAGGTTCAACATGAAAAACTCAAAGATGGGTTTTTTGCCCTTTAGACATGGCATTTATCTCTCCAAGAAGATGTATCCTGACACACCTGAGGAGATCCAATGCATGAGCAAGATTCCTTATGCTTTGACAATAAGGAGCCTCATGTATGCCATATTATATACACGACCTGATATAGCCCTTACCGTAAGTATCACGAGCAAATATCAGGCGAATCCAGATGAAGAATATTGGATTGCTGTTAAAATATTCTTAAGTACTTAAGAAGGACTAAGGATATGATGTTGGTTTTTGATAGAGGATCGGGGCTAAAAGTAGAGGGATATATTGATTCAGATTTTATGATTGATGTCGATGATAGAAAGTCTGCATCAGGATGTATCTTCTTGTATAATAGTGGTGCGATTAGCTGGAAGAGTTTCAAGCAGCCAATCATTATAGATTTGACTATAGAAGTCGAGTACATTGCTACCACTGAAGCTACTAAGGAAGTTTTTTGGTTTAAAAAGTTCGTTGTGGAGCTGGATGTGATACCATCAGATACCATTGCACTACACTGTGACAACAATAGAGCCATAGCTCTCGTTAAGGAGTTCAGGTCTCATCAGAAGTTCAAGCACATAGTGCGGTGGTTTCATATCATACACAAATACGAAAAGAAGTTCGTCGAGGTGCAGAGAGTCGACTGTTGGGAATTGTATTCCAAAGTCAATCATCAGCTTGTTGACGGTTGTGCTTATCATTATAATTATATATGCATTGTTAAATTAATAAATATTATTTGATTTTTTCATCACTGTGCACATCTCATTTTGAACTCCTGTTATATGATGAAGTTCTTAGGACTATTTGATTCGATAGAGGAGGATACATCATTTAGTCTTTAAATGAATTTGTGATCAAATGATATGCTATTACTAGGATGATAGACATATCAAGTGTAGGTCGTTGTGTGTCATATAGGTTGGTTGTCCTTTTAACCAAGGAGCATGGAGATGCTGGTATGGCATGCAGGTAAAATATAAGAGTACATTTCACTAAATATGACCAACTCTGGAGCACTCTACTATCAAAAGTCACTCCAAAGGGATATAGATATAAGTGTCCCTCTGATCTGAGATCACCACGGTGACTTGCAAGCAACTCACTATGCTTTGGTGCCAGACTACCTGAATTTCTAATTCAGCGATGAAAGATTTCTGAGCATAGTCAAGTACTTGTGAAGTTGGTGTGCGAGTCAAGATAGAATTGACCCCTCCGAATAAGTAAAAGTTAATGTATCAGTGTGTTTTAATTCAATAAAATCTTGATTAGGGTAATCTATGTGATAAATTTTGAAAATTGAAATACAATGTGGATGACCATATCAGGGTTGGTAGTTAAATCTTAGATCACCTTGAGCATTTGGATCAAAGAGATGAATTATATAGTAACTATATTCAAATAGATTCTTGAGTGTTGCTTAGCATACATTCGGCCTATCCAGACATCGGGTACCGTTACTAGATGGTTACTTCGATTGGTACAGAAATCAATTCCTATGCTACCGACTTAGGTTCAAACCTATGGGATTACACACATTAGAAGTTTTTCTCTGATCACATGGCTAATCTGAAGAGTTTCAGTCAACGAAGACTGGTGAAGAGTCCCACTTGACGAGGACTCTACTGAAGAGTTCCACTGGACAGAGACTCTGCTGAAGAGTCCCACCACTAGATGGGGACTCTAGAGAAGAGTCCTACTAGACTTGGACTCTATCTTTAATGGAGGATTAATTAGTGATTATATCACTAATTAGCTCAATTTGATTGAGTATTAAAGTCTGAATCATGTCTGATTGAATTTGATTCAATCAAATAAAGTCTGATTAGGTTATGAGATGATCTAATCGATAAGAGAGAAATGATCCTGATTTGATCAGATCTATAGCTCAATTAATTTATTGATTTGATCAAATTTAATTGAGATTACAAGAGCCTAATTAGATTAGATTCACCATATTTTATTTGGGTCTAATTGGATTGGATTTGAAAGAAATCCAATTGGTTAAACCCTAGAGTCCCAAATGAGTAGGACTCTATCTCTTGTGCCACCTAAATTGTCTCATGCCTTTTCTCACCGCACAAAATTAGTTTGTATGTGAAAAAATAAAAAAATAATCCTTATTTTGTCACTCATTAAGGATAGAAATTAGTTGGTTTTGATTTGAATTTAAATTAGTTTGAATTTCAACTTAAAACCTTATCCATATCCTTCCACACGTTGGCTGCTTTTTAAGGGATCTATTGTGTATGAGAAAAGGTGGTCTTCCTAACTGATTTTTATATCTAAGTTTCTTTTGTAAGTCCCTCTTTAAGTTAGATAAGGGTGAGAAAAAGTTGGTGTTGAATTGAAATTCGAAAGAGTTTGAATTGCAACAAAATCCAGTCCTTATCCTGTTTTATCTAGTTTGTGCGACAACCATAAAAATGCCATAATTTTGTGTGCCAAAAGAAAAGAGCTCTGCACCATAAGATACCAAAGAGAAATAGGGTCAAAAATTCTTCTTTGGGACATGAGGATTTGGTGGGTTTCCTTCTTCCTTGGCATGAACAAAAGAGGAGACCATTCTCCTCTTGGGTAAGAGACTTAGAACTGTTCTAGATTTTTGGGTGAAAAAAAAATCAAAGAGAAGAGAGTCTTCATCTAAATTTTTTCTATCATCTAATATCCCTCTCTAATCCACCTTCGATATCAAAAAGGTTCGAGGTGATTGAAGAAGGAGATCAAGTCAGATCTACCATCAGAAGTCGACTGCGTGAGCTAGCACTCCCATGGAGGACTGATCGATCCGAGGGGCTTCGTGTGGACTATCCGTAGAGGCCGAACGCTTGTGCAGCTGCTCGATATTAGCAAGAGCTTCATATGATACTTACCAACAGTGGAGATCATCAACCCATGAAAAGGTGATGAGTTCTGAACTCTACCGACATAATCTAAAGGTTAGATCAAATTTAGGGCATCGATGTGATCGATACAGTTTTTTATTTTATTTCAAATTTTATATGTAAATTTTTTATGTCATTGATCTTTAATGATAGTTTAAATCTGATCTAAGGTATGTTTAGAAGATTAAAATATTTAATCTTTTATTATTTCACTGTAAAATTTTAAAAAATACATGCTTTGAACTATCTATTTTTTCTTCATCGACTTCGTGCTGAACATAGCAGACTTGCTGACCAAGCTTCTCAGCCAGTAAAAGATCAAAGCTCACTTTGAGAAGATGGGTCTTAGATATATGGCCAATTGACTTTAGTTCAAGTTGGAGTTTGTTAGATTTGTGTCCTAGAAATCAATTATTGGTTGACACATTATGTAATTCCAGAGCTTAAATTTATACTTGTAATCCTTTTATTATCAATAAAAGGCTTTTTCTTTTCAATCATATTTATGTGTCTATGATTTATCCTAGAAATTAACAAAGATGATTTTTATATATTCTTAAAGTATTAAGAATTTAAGACATACATTAATTAGTGGTTAATTTTTAAATACTTCTGATTAAAGGATCGTTATGGAGGACAGTGATCAAGCCATTTGAGATTGGTGCACGGTTCACCTCCCTTATGGACAGATGTATCTCGGATCTACAGTGTAGGGACACTGGGGTGAGGGTGCGGGGGGTTGTTAGAGAATAACTTGCACTGAGCGTGACCAACATGAAAATCATATGGATGTCTACTCACTCATCAGTGGTCTTCTCGATGCTGCAGTGGTGTGAGTGGTCCTTTGACCTGCGGTTTCATTGACTATTCGTAGCGAGGCTACTTGGTTTGATTGCATATTTCCTTGGTCCCTAGCCATTCAGATCCTTGCTGTGTATGTTGGCTTCAGTAGATTTAGGTTCATTGTTTGGAGTAGGATGCACCTAGATGGAATCTATCAATCTTGATAGAAAAAGAGAAGTCCTATACAATTTACGAGGCTAAGTTTAGAAAGTTTTTGGCTAAAGCAAGTGTGAATACTAAAAAAGAATTTCCACTAGATTCACAAATGAACTCAAATCGAGCCAATTTAGCATATGACTGACAATGAAGTCTGACGAGTTCTTTATGACCTCTATCAAGTTAGGACTCACGATAGAAGGACTGAATCATATGATAACTGCACCTAGGGGTTCATACTTTTATTCTACTGGATTGTCACTACATATTGTTAGATATCACTGGTAGATTATGAGACTCATCTGGCATTATCTTGATGATCGATGACCCTTAAAGGATAGAATTGAAAATGTTTCAATCCATCGAAAAAAATTTTGATGATATTGTAGTGGAGATCATAATATATCTCACTACCAGATAGAATGAAACTTATGGGATCACACATTAAGGGATTTAATATCGAATTTATCAATTGGGCTTATGATGTTCTAATTAGATTAGGATTTATTGAAATTCTATTGGGTTTAAGAGAACCATGCTAGTATATGGTTAAACCTAATTCTTCTCAAAACTTCGATTGGATCAAAGTCCATAGCCTTGAACCTAACCTAAATCTATTTGGATTTAATTGAGCTCCTAATTATGAGCCTAAGAGGATTGGATAATGTCAATGAGTTGGCATACTTTATCTCTTCATTATCTCCATATTATCTCCTAATTATCTCTAAGTGGTGTGTGGAATAAATGAAAAGAATGGGTGGCGCCTACCTTTATTTTTGGTAGGACCATGGGGCGCCAAACCCATGGATATTGCATGAAAGGCCCACCTCCTTATGTGGCATGGCGTGGAGTAGAGAGAGAGAGGAGCCTTGCCACCTCTCATAAGTCAAGAAACCCCAAAGGGGCGCCAAGTGTTGGTGGCCCAAACTGCCTGCCCTATATGAGATGAGGCACCTAATGTATTTACCAAAGGAGGCTGATTATATACCAATTAAGTCTGATTTTATTGAAAAAAAATTATATTAAAAAGGTAGAGTTTCTTAAGAGATAAGAATATACCTTTTTAAGTTAATTAAATTCCTCTTTTGAGTCAAGGTAGAGCCTATATAAAGAGAATGTCTCTTAGGATTTTCAAAATATAAAATTTTGAAAAATCAAGATACTCTCCCTCTCCCTTCTCTATGCCTCCCCTCCTCCCTCTTTTCTCTTCCATGCCTAAGGCTTGGGCGTCCCACTATTTTACACGCCAGGGTGGAGGTAATCTTCTTCAAGAGCGAAGAACGAGGAGAAGAAGATTTCTAGATCGAGGAGTTGATTTTGCAGTCTAGATCAAAGAGTTGATCAAGGTTCTTAAAGCTAAAATTTTACTTGAAGAAGAAGAATCTACTATGAAAACATCAATTCGAGATTGATCCCGATGGATACCCATAGAGATTGGATATGTGTGCGGCTCGAGGAACCTTGAACCAATGATCATCGATTGCGATGAATTTTTATCTGTGCTAAGATATTGAGATTTGATCTCATACTTGCTTTTAATTTCAAATTACATGTATGTCTTTTCTCCTAAACTTGGGTAGGATTAGATATGATCTTATGCATATGGGGTTAAAGGGTTTAATCCGATCATTTTTTTTGCTGCAATCAAAAAATTTTAAAATCTACACATGCTGCCTATCTGATTTTCTAACAGTTTATATGATGGTACATCGATATCCTGTCAGTAGGGATTGTGTGCTAGTATGTCGATATCCTACTAGTAGAGATTATATACCGATATGTTGACATGCTGCTAGTGGGTTTAGTGCTGGTATATTGATACTTTGATAGTGATGGTTATACGTTAGCACTTTGACTTTGACTATTCTGAGCTCATTCTGGCCTTGTCATATGATACAAATATATCATAATTTATAGCAGTTGAGGTGAATCAAATGTTTTGAAAGAAATTGACTTATGAATGAAAGTAAATTTGAAAAAAAAATTTGTATGGATCTTATTTTGATTGGTGCTATATATTTTGAACTAGATTTTGAATTAACATATTATACATTCTTATTTTTTAGTATATTATTATTGTTTGATTTATTTAGCTAAAGTATTCATTGCTTATTAGATTATTTAGTACATTATTTTATATCTTATTATTTTTATAGATCTTGAGAAATAAGACAATATGGGAATATGTTTGAGAGAGTGATCTGAAGCAAAACTTTAATATATTTATTGAAATTAGAAATTTTAGTAAAGTTTGATGTAAGACTTTGGAATATCATTTTGTAAAATATCTAATTTAGCTATTTGAATTAAGTTTTAATGTTAATTTATTGATTATTTATTCCCTATGGCTTTATAATATTATGATGAGATGTCTTTCATGCTTGTTAAGGGAGTTCTTTATGAGTATATGGTAGTGTAGCGCCACTAGGATCCGATTCCATACGGTGCAGCAAAAAAAAAGAGGAAATAAAATAAGAAACATAATATAAATATGTAGATCGACCTCAAGTCTACCTCCACGAGATATGAAAGCTTCACTATGAAAGAATAAAATAAGATCAATACAAGAGGAACTCACCACTCAACCTTTGTGCAAGAGTCTCTTATAAAAAATCTCCAAAACCCTTAAAAAAGCTCTCTAAAACTTTTGTTGAAGTCTTTTTGTACCTCCAAAATATCACCAGCTTCCCAACACAATAAACGGTTCGTCAATCGGAGTTATATAGACTCCAAAATCATAAAAATACTGTTTCAGTACGAAACAGAGTCTCAATCAAGCCTGGAATCATCCGTGGCTGTTTGATCATGACCGGCTCTCACTAGAGCCATCTGATCATGCAAAATAGCCCTCCAGATCACTTGATCATGCTCAAATTCGCTAATAGCCATTCGATCATGACCGACTGTGATTTGGGCCATTCGATCGCACACAAAAATCCCTGAACCATGTGTGGACCGCGACTTTGGTCCATGCGGCTCTCGTAGACCACCAGTGCCCCACGGTCCATGGTGGACCATGCAAGTGCTGGGCTGGGTGTCCACGTGCACTGGGCCGGCCCACCTGCGTGCACTGGGCCGGCCCGCACGCTCGCTCGTGCTGGGCCCACCTGCGCTTGGGCCCGCCCGCACCTGGGCTTGATTGTGCCTGGGCCGCACGTGCCCATGCTGGGCCCATCCGCACGTTGGGCCACACATGGCTGCACACTGGGCGCATCTCCACCATGCTGAGCGACGCTCCATCGGTCCCCGCCGGCCTGCTGTCGGCTGTCGCTGCCTCGTGCATCATGCCACCACTTCGGATCTTCTTTCGCACGTAACTTCTCCATTCGGACTCCGTTTGGAGTGATCTTAGATCCGTTGGACTCTATTTTTCATCCTGAACCTTGTTGTCAGCTCAATGTAGATCAAATATTGAGGTGTACTTCTTAACAATCTCTATCTCGCCTCAATATTCGGCCTCCACCTATCTCTGAGAGCTTGTGATCCATCTCACCCCCATGCCCTAGGGCATGCTTGCTGTCTCATGGATGGGCAAATATGAGAGTTGAGCCAGGCCACTCGATCCCACCTTTATCATGGACTATGTCCACTCTGACCATAGACCTACTCGGGGTATTTTTCTACAGCAATAGGAATCTCACCCTGTGACATCGTCTCTCATCTTTTCGAGTCCCCATCTAGTGCCTGATCCACCTCCACCTAGAGCTCCACTTCGCTCTGGGCTCCTCTTGGCTTTTGAAGCTCTACCTCATGCTGGGCTCCCCACCAGATAGTAATATCCTCTCATCTTCTTCTTCTCCTCCAGAATAATCCTATCATCGTGCAACACCTTCAGGATTCTTCCACCAGCTATCATTCTGTAGCCTCTCGAATCCAGTCTGCTCAGTGAGATAAGTTCTATCTGAAATCGGGTATGTATCGGACCTCTTACAATCTCTTCACTGCACCATCATGTGTCCTCCAGCTGACCATCCTGTTGCCTCTGATCGCACAGCTCGATCTATTCGATAGATAAATAGTATCCTCACTGCTTTCCAAGGAGTCAAACTACTCCTCTCTGCAATATACATGATAGGTGCATGCAGAATCTAAAATCTACTGTTGGAAAGAAGTAGATGTCTCGTTAGATATCTCTAGGATATCTCCCTCTGAATTGCTACTGACCGTCGCTGTTGTAGCCCTCGTTCGATCCCTGAGTTGAGAGCAATCTCTAGCTAGATGCTCCAACTCATCATATCGGTAACACCTGATCTTGCTCAAGTCCCTCATCCTCGACTTGGACTACCCTTATCGCGATCTTCTGTCACTCCGTCTACTGCCTCCTACTCTTTTAGAAACCACCAAAGCTGAGCTGCTGCCATCTGAGCTCGAAACTGGATTCTCCCTCTTGAGAACCTCATTCTGGAGTATCACCATGATGATCTCGTCCATCTTGATGGTGCTCTTTTTCACTAGAAGAGCAGTCTTCAAGGACTCATACAAAGGAGGGAGCGATGCTAGCAAGACTAGTGCCCTGGTCTTCTCCTCAACTTTCTCACCAATACTGAGAAGGTTAGTGAGGATCTTCTGGAAGTGGCTAAGATGCTCCTGTATGCTCTATCCCTCAGTCATCCGTAGCTGGTAGAACTGTCTCTAGAGGAAAAGAGTATTGGTGAGAGATTTCGCCATATATAACTTCTCGTGCTTCGACCACAGTCTCGTCGGAGAAGTCTCGCTAAGCACATGGATCATCACCTCATTCGTTAGGTACAAATGGATCATACTCACTACCTGCATCTGGAGCCACATCCAATCCTGCACCTCCATGGTGGTCAGCTTCTTGTCGCATAAGAGAGCTTGGATCAACCCTTGTTGAATGAGCTCATCTTTCACCCTTGCTACCATAAGGAGAAATTGCTCTTTCCATCAAATCTATTGATCTCCACCTTGATTGTGCTTGTCTTCTCGATCTTCTATCTTGTTCACCACTGCTGCAACCTACGCTCTAGCACCATCTTGCTCTGATACCAATTGTAGTGCCACGAGGATCCGATACCATGCGGTATAGTTAAAAGAAAGAAGAAATAAAATAAAAAACATAATACAAATATGTGGATCAGCCTTAAGCCTACCTCCACAGGGCATGCAAGCTTCACAATGAGAGAATAAAATAAGATCAATACAAGAAGAACTCACCACTCAACTTTTGTACAAGAGTCTCTCATAAAAAAGCTTCAAAATTCTTACAAAATCGCTCTAAAATCTTTGTTGAAGTCTTTCTACACCTCCAGGATGTCATCAGCTTTCCAACATAATAAACAATTCATCAATCGGAGTTATATAGATTCTAAAATCACAAAAATACTGTTTCAGTAGAAAATAGAGTCCCAATCAAGCCTGGAATCATCTGTGGCCATCCGATCATGATCGGCTCTCACCAGAGCTATCCAATCACATCACCTAATCATGCTTGGATTCACTCACAGCCATCCGATCATGATCGACTGTGATTTGGGCCATCCAATTGCACATAAAAACCCCTGAGCCACACGTGGACTGCGACTTCGGTCTATGCGGCTCCTGTAGACTGGCAGCGCCTCGCAGTCTATGGTGGACCACATAAGTGTTGGGCTAGGTGCCCGCACGCATTGGACCGGCCCGACCATGCGTGCAGGGCTGGCCCATGCACTCGCCTGCGCTGGGCTAGCCCGCACTTGGGCCCGCCCGTGCCTGGGCCCAACTGTGCCTGGGCTGCATGCGCCCGTGCTGGGCCAGTCCGCACATTAGGCCATGCATGACTACATGCTAGGTGCATCCCCGTCGGGTCAGGCGGCACTCCATCGGTCCCCACTGGCCTGCCACTGGCTGTTGTCACCTCGTGCATCGTGTCACTGCTTCGGATCTTCTTTTGCGTGTAATTACTCCGTTCGGACTCTGTTTGGGATGATCTTGGGTTCGTTGGACTCTATTTTTCATCTTGGATCTCACTGTGGGCTCAATGTGGGTCGAATCTTGAGGCATATTTCCTAACAAGTAGGTACCATGATTCCGACTCGTGATCTCGGGTTGAGAATATAATAATTAAAATAGTATCAGTGCTTAGGTTTAAGATTTCCAATATCAGCTCTAGAATTGATTTTGATAAGAATAAAATATTTAAGTATATACTTGGATACTAATGAGTTCTTTAAGCTTTTGAAAAGAGATTTCAGGAAGCTAAAGCAATATTTTAAAGAATCACTTGGTTCCCATCTTAGAAATCCAAAGAAGCAAAGATGAAGGAGGTTATATCTTGAAAAATCAAGTAAAGAAGGTCAAGAGCTGACTCCAAGCCTTGAAGAGTTGACTTTGGCATGCGAACATCTAGTAGCATATGCCCATAGTTGACTCCAAAAAGTACTCGAGTTGACTTTTTTAGGAACACAGTCCCAGAGTCGACTCCAAAATGTACTCGAGTCAACTTTTTTAGGAAGATAGAGAGCATGCTTTTTGAGACCAGTCCTTGAATCGATCTCTGAAGACTTTGAGTCAATTTGAAGATAGCTCGAGTCCACTCCCGATCTAATTCGAGTCGACTCTACTGCGATTGATAGCTCCAATGGCTAGCTTTTCAAACATTGTAGTTTTCCACAAAAGCCCTCCAACATCTAGTTGTTACCTTCCAATGGCTAGAAATCCATTTTTGGATACTCTAACAAGGATATATGGGCATCAAAGGTATTAATGAAGCAAGAGAAGTAAATAGAACACAAGAGAAAATAAAAAAAAAAGGTAGAAATTAAGTGAGAACCACTTTGAGCATTTAGTGAGCTTTCAAGAAGAGTGATTAAATTTTCAACCACCTGCTTCTTAAGTCTTCAAGTGATTTTAAGAAGAAAGAAGGGTGCATTAATTGCAAAACTTCCTCATCTCCTCAGCTTGAATTACATCAAGTTTTATTTGCTCTTAAAGGAGCTTTTCCTTTATGGTACATGAAAGGAATATGCCCTACAAGCCAATCGAAATTTGTATTTTGATGAATTTTTCTTGTAATCTTCCAAACTTATGTATTGACTCTTTAAATAATAAAAGGTATTTTTCATCATATGCTGCATCTTACTTTAGTAATGATTATGATGAACTCTATAAATCAGAAAAATAGATTTAGGATTATGATGAGATCATACCTATGAGACCTAAAATCTTAAAAATCTTGATTTAGAATATTTCTAGTCATAGGAGCATTGAGTAGGAGATCAATGTTCCGGATAGATTAGCACTTTTTATGTATGCTCGATGGAGAGGGTGGCAGATCTCATATGCCACTTGTGTGAGATACTAATACAAAAAAGTGGGTACTCATTAGAGAATGAGTTCACTGAATTAATCCGACTTAAGAAATATCTTATGAAATTTACTTACCTGTCAAGAGATGTTTTCTTATAGTGAGAGTTGTGCATGTAATCCTTTGACCTGAGACTACCATAGAACCTTGTATACATGAATCCATATTTTTTGGTTCATACTCATTCATGAATTAGTCATATACGAGGTATTCTAGATATAGTAGAATGTGTACGGAGATTGTAAGTAGGTCAACATGAAATTGATCACTCCTGGTAAGAGGAAATTGCATCCTACTTGCTCTGATCGATTGATGATTCAGGAAGCCTTTGATCAAAGTAGAATGAAAATTAGAAAGAGTTTTTAATATTTTATTAATTAAATCATCATATAAGATTGAAAGAAATATGAGTATGATATTGGATTTGACATCATTCCATATTCAGAGTCATATTCGGGGTGCAGGGAGATCGCAGGATCAAATTGCATGGTAACTTTCCACTGAAGGATATTTTTAGTTATTTCATCAAAAATTTTATATCTTCCAAATAGACATGATACGTTGTTAGATGTTAATTTTGTCTTATGGGTTTGATTGAATTAAAAAGTTTAATTCAATCACCAATTAGAAAGAGTTCTAATTGCTGAAATCGGGTTAGCTTGATTGGATCTAGATCGGTTAGATTAAATTCTAATCAAATCAAATTAACTTAAACTTGAACCTATTGCTGGCTAGATGTGGAATCCAATGGGTCACAGACAAAGAGAATTGATCAGGGGTCTAATTGGATTAGATCATGTTTGCAAAATTGACATGCTAGCACATGCTGCAAAAAACTAGCTCCTTGTTTCAAATCGGGTTTGAAATTAATTTTAGATTGGGCTAATTAAAGCCAAATTAATTCAAATTAATTTTGGGTTTGAGTTGATTCAGCCCTTGGCTGCATATACCAAAAATTTAGAGCCAGGAAACTAAGTCTCCATGAGTCAAAAATTTTTTTTGTGCGTGGGTGCAGTTTTTGTGTGCAGAAACAGCTTTTGCATCCCATGATATGGGACGCCTCATCCTTGAGCTTATCCTATGTTTCATGATGAAATAAATTTTTTAATGATTCCTAACTTTATTTTAAGCATTAATAATTTTTTTTAAGTTAAAATTAATTCTGATTTAATCATGAAAATTTATTGAAGCTAAAAATCCTGTCAGCCTGATCCATGCACCTGACCAAGAGTCCAACTTGTGAAAGATTGTAACCCATTTGTCACGCCACTTATTAATCTGAATTTTTTTCCATGACATTCTCATGTTAGTGCCTTAATTTTTGGTTATTAGATGGATAAAATTATATTGATGGGTGGTGAAAAAAAATTATGCCATGGGAAGCTGCGCGATGCATCAGAGAATCATCGAGAAAAATATTCTGAAGAGTCCTTCTGCATGAATCATCACTTGGATTTTTTTTTGATGATTGCCATGTATCAAAAATTTTCAGATGGACATGAGAATTCATTAGGAGGCATGAGATTTTCTGATGGATGTGAGATGGCACATGGAAGGGGCGCGAAAAATTCTCGAAGGCAACCCATCGCTAAGTATTTAAAGGGGGTGCACTTGGGGATTGGATTCATTCAGATTTTTAATTCCTCCTTTCTTTCTATCCTCTTCCTATTGTCCAATTAGTCTCTTCCTTCTCTTATTAGGATAAGTCTAAAAATAGAAAGGATAAGTCCGATTTTAGGACAAGAGTCTAGGAAGTGAATTAAGGAAGACAAGGAGAGAAGAAAGGTAGGGATAGGAAGGCTAGGAGAAGAGGAAGAGAGTCTTGAGGTCCTGGTGTTCAAAAAAATTCTCAGAGTAAGAATTTTAGAGGAAGAATTATCTTAAAGAGTTGGTATTCTGATTATAACCCTGTGTGGATCACTATTGGAGGGCGAACACTTGGGTGCCTGATGGAGGTTCTGCCGAAATTTGATTAAGCGTTGCAGGTATTCTTTTATAACTTAAATTTAATCTTGAATTTATGTTATATATGATTGAAGAGATGCTGGTTTAAGGGTTTAATATTTAGGATTTCTTTATTAAAATTTTGAAATCCATTATGTTTCCACTGTGCATGCCCACCCTGAAACCCTACAGTACATCTTGTAATTTAAATTTTCTACTATAATAAGTTTCAATTGAGATTAAAACTTGGGGATAGGTTCTTCAAAGACTAGAATTGGATTGTGTATAAACCTAAAAGTGACTTGCAGAAAGGTTTTAGTTGGTGAACCTAGAAAAAATCAATTTGGTTTAATTATGATCCCAACAAGATAATTGAAATTTAATTTTTAAGATTATAGTTAAAATTCTCAAGAGATTACTTAGGAAGTGCATGTAGGCATTGAGTTTGACACTCAACCATTATAAATTATTGAGTTCGTGTATGGTCTTGCTTGCTTTTATTTTACTCTATTTACTTTAGCATATTTCTTATTTAGATACATTACTTCTACTGCACTCTCATCTAGCATATTTCAATTGAGCACATATTTACTTTAAGTTTATAAAAGTTTTAGAAAATTCAATTTACCCCTCTCTTAGGTTGTCGCTTTGGACAATAAATGGTATTAGATTGTTGGTATTTATTCATTTATTGATCTAGTGATCTAGAGTCAAAGATCTTATAGCAATCCAAAATGGTGTGTCACTTGCCGAAGGGCAATCAACTAATAATCCTCCTTTATTTAATGGCACTAATTTTATATATTGGAAAGTACACATGTGCATATTCATACAAGCACTAGATTATGACTTTTGGAGTGTCATAATCAATGGCCCACACACTCACCATCATGGTAGATGGTATTGTTACTCCCAAACCTAAAAAGAATTGGGATGATTTAGGTAAGAAAATTGCTTAGCTAAATGTTAAAGCCATAAATATTCTTTATCTCTCTTAATGCTAATAAATTTAATAAGATTTCTACTTATATTTCTACCAAAGAAATATAAGATAGACTAGAGGTTACCCATGAAGATACCAACCAAGTTAAAGAATCTAAGATAAACATGTTGGTATATAAGTATAAACTATTTAAAATAGAGTAAAATTAATCTATATTTGAAATATTTACTCAATTTACTGACATTATTAATAGTCTTAAAAGTTTAGAAAAATCTTATATTAATAGTGAACTTGTTCAGAAAATTTTTAGATCATTTTCTAGAGCTTGAGATGCCAAACTGATAGTAATCTAGGAAGCCAAGGATCTCAACATCTTGTTCTTAAAAGAATTTTTTGATTCTCTCATGACTCATGAGTTAACCATGAAGCAAAATATTGAAGAAGAGGTAAAGAAAAGGAAGACCATTGCTCTCAAATTAATAGCTAAAGAGATCGATGAAAGTAAAGATTCAGAAGAAGGAAATGAAGATGAAGACATGGGCCTTATAATAAAAAAGTGGAGAAGATTCATGAGAAAAAGAGGTAGAACTTCAAAAGAAAATCTTTTTCAAAAGATGAGCAAAGCAAAAAAGAGAAGAAGAATAAAGATAAAGAATCACCCATGTGTTATGAATGTAAGAAGGCTGGGCATTTCAAGATTGACTACCCCTACTCAAGAAATCCTTAAAGAAAATGATGAAGAAGGTAATGATAGCCACATAGAGTGATAGTGAGGATTCAAGTTCAGATGAGGAAGCACAAGAAATGATAAATATATGCCTCATGGCACAAGAGGAAGAGGTAATGTTTAAAATCAAATATAATTTTACTTTTGATGAATTACAAGAAGCTTTTTATGACTTAGTTTATGAATATAAAAAAGTTGACCTAAAAAATAATGATCTTAAGACTTCAAATCATGCTTTGATCAAAGAAAAAGAAGAATTCTTAAAAGAAAAATAATTTTTGCTTAAGGAAAACCAACATTTAAAGAAGGAAGTTGAAAAATATAAGTCTATTATTGAAAAATTCACCTATAGCTCTTAAAAATTATAAATATTATTGATCAACTAAAGAGCTATTTTTAACAAGGTAGGATTTGGTTTTAAATCTCAAAAGAAATAAAATTTTTTCAAAAGCTTCTTCGTTAAATAGTCATCTATTGCTTCTCAAAATATCATCTACTTTCGTGGTGGTAAAATTGAGTATGAAGCATATACTTGTGATTTCAAAAAACTGAATAATGGACATAAAGTTAGAAAGATTTGAGTTCTAAAGGAAACTATTGTAACTAATTTTGAAGGACCCAAGATAGCTTGAGTATCTAAAGTCACCACTTCATTTTTTCTTATAGGTGTGTCTTACAGCCAAATGAAAGAAAGTGAGATGGTCTTGATTATGGCCGCTTAAGGCATATGATGGGTGATAGGACATAATTTGTTATCTTTGAGACAAAGGAAGGAGGGGTGGTAATCTTTGGTGATAACGACAAAGGACATATTATCGGTATTGGTAACATTTGTGCCACTCCTATCTTTATTGAAAATGTATTACTAGTAGATGCTTTCAAACATAATTTGCTAAGCATTAGTCAACTTTATGATAGAAATTTTAAAATGATTTTTGAATCTTTGATGTGCATTATTTCTAGTCCCAATCATGATGGTATTGTTCTTATTAGACAGAGATATGGCAACATCTACATGGTGGATCTAGATGATTATCCCATAAAGAATGGTCAATATTTCATTATAATAAATGCCAAAGTATTGTGACTATCTGGTTATAGCATCGTAGAGTAGGATATGCTGACATGGATTTGATTTCTAAATTAATTAAAAAATATCTTTTTAAAGGACTAAAATTAGATTTTGAAAAGAACCAAATTTGTGATGCTTGTCAATTTGGAAAGCAAATTATGACTTCTTTTAAATTTAAAAATCTTGTTTTAACTTCTAGACTCTTAGAACTGATTTACATAGACTTATTTTGAATCTATTAGGACCACAAGCCTAGGAGAAAAAAGATACAGACTTATGATTGTAGATGATTTCTCTAGATTTATTTGAATTTTGTTAGCATAAAAAGATAAAGCTTTTTCAACATTCACTATGCTTTATTGAAAAGTTTTAAATGAAAAGAATGCAACTATAATTTGCATTAAAAGTGATCATGAAATTAAATTTGAAAAGCAACATTTTAAAAACTTTTGCTGTGAAAAATGTATCGAGCATAATTTTTCTGCACTAAGATACTTTAACAAAATAAGATTGTAGAAAGAAAAAATAGAACTTGAGAAGAAATGGTCCACACTATATTGTGTGAAAGTACTCTCTTAAGATATTTTTAGATGGAAGCTATCAATACAGCATACTACATCTTAAGCTGTGCTTTAATTTGATCGATTTTAATGAAAACTCCTAATAAGCTTTGAAAAGAAAGAAAACTGAATATGTTATTTTTATATTCTTGGTTATCATTGTTTCATCTTGAATAATGAAAAGGATAAAATTAAAAAATTTGATGCCAAATTGGTTGAAGATATCTTTTTGGATGCTCTATATCTAGAAGGTATGTAAAATCTTTAACAAAAAGACATTCGACATCAAATAATCTATCCATATTGTATTTAATGAAACTAATGATGTATCTTCTAGAAAAAAAGATATATTGATGATAATATAGGAATTATAGATAAAATAATGGAAAAACTCACTCTCAAGTAATCTTCAGTTCAAAATGATAAAAAAAATGATAAAGATATCGAAGGTGAAGAGGAAAGTCATGAAATTACTCATGACTATGATGAGAGACTACCCAAGAAAATGAGGTCTGTTTATAGTCAGCCAAAAGATCTTATCATTGGTGATCCATTACAAAGGATAAGAACTCATTCTTCTTTAAAAAATATCAATAATCTTTTAGCCTTTGTATCTTAAATAGAATCCAAATTTATTAAAAAGGCTGAAAATGATCCTAATTGGATAATTATATACAAAAAAAGTTAAATCAATTTGAAAGAAATAAGATTTAGATCTTAGTAAGTATAGGCCAATTGATCACCCAATCATTGGAACAAAATGAGTATTCAGAAATAAATTAGATGAAAATAGACTAGTTATAAAAAATAAAGTTAGACTAGCAGCTAAAGGGTATAATCAAGAGGAGGGTATTGATTTTGATGAAACTTATGTTCTTATTGCAAGACTAGAAGCCATCAGATTATTGCTTACATTTGTATGTTTCATGGATTTCAAATTATATCAAATGGATGTTAAAAGTATTTTTTTGAATGGTTTCATTTTGAAGAAAAGTTATGTTGCCTTGTATAGTTTGAAATAAGCATCCCATGCATGGTATGAGAGATTGAGCAATTTTTTACTTAAAAGATAGTTTTACGAAAGAACCTATAGATACAATATTATTTTTGAAGAAAAAAATAAAGATTTGCTAATTGTTCAAATCTATATAGATGACATTATATTCGGTACTACTAATGAATCTTTTTGTCAAGATTTTTTAAAGTTAATATAGGGAGAGTTTGAGATGAGTATGATAGAAGAATTAAACTTCTTTCTTAAATTTTAAATTAAGCAAATCAAAAAGAGAATCTTTATCAATCAAGGCAAATGTATCAAAAAAATACTCAAAAAATTTGAGATCGAGAATGCCAAGCTTCTAGGTGTTGAGAATTATGTTCCAAAACCAATCATCAGTCTGTTGATGGTTGAGCTTATTATTATAATTATATATAAATTATTAAATTAATAAATATTATTTGACTTTTTCATCACTATGTATATCTTATTTTGAACTCCTGTTATGTGATGAAGTCTTTAGGACTATTTGATTCGATATAAGGATATATCGTTTAGTCTTTAAACCTTAAGTTCATGATCAAATGATATACTATTATTAGGATGATAGCTATATCAAGTATAGGTCATTGTGTGCCATGTACGTTGGTTGTCCTCTTAACCAAAGAGTGTGGAGACACTGGCATGGTATGCAAATGAGATATAAGAGTACATGTCCCTAAACGTGATTAATTACTGAGTACTTTGCTGTCAAGAGTAGCTCGCAAAGGATATGGATATAAGTATCCCTTCGACCTGAGATCACCGTGGTGACTTGCAAGCAACTCACTGTGCTTTGATGCTAGACTACCTAAATTTTTAATTTAGTAATGAAAAATTTTTGGGTACAGTCAAGTACTTATGAAGTCAGTGTGTGAGTCAAGATAGAATTGATCCCTCTAAATAAGTAGGAGTTAATGTATCCGTATGTTTCAATTCAGTAAAATCTTAATCGGGATAATTCATGTGTGAATTTTAAAAATTAAAATACAATGTGGATGACCATACCAGGGTTGACAGTTAAATCCTAGATCACCTTGAGTATTTGGATCAAAGGGATGTGTTGGTGCAGAATTTTGTCGATGCCAGAGAAGCTGGAGTCGAGGAAATCATGGCCGCCGTCGGGACCTACAAGGGAAGTCTAAACCAGAGTTGGGGGTGCTCCGGCAAGACTCTCCGATGCTCAAGTCAGTACTCTGCTTCAATAGAAATGGAGCACTCGAATGAGATTTTAGCAGAGTTTAGAGATAATGCTTAGAGCTTCGAGGAGAACGTATCTGGGGGGTCTCTTTTATAGATGGAAGAGCATAATTGATTGATAGCGACGTCCGTAACTGCCTGGTAGTGTGCCGTTTGGGGCCATATGGAGTTTGTTATGGAGAGTAGTGGTGTCCGTTGTCGTGACTTGCTGGAGAGCAGTGGGGCCACATGGAGTTTGTTATAGAGAGTGGAGTGGTGTCCGTTGTCACGACTTGCCAGGGAGTTCGGGCTGGATGGCTGAAGCTCGATTGGGACATCTGGTGGAGCGAAATAGCTCTCTGTCTCAACAATCTAAGAGAAGCTCGGATGTTTTCGAGGTTGCTGACGGATTAACTGTTGTTGGGTGCCTTAAGCGTTGATACTGCAGATGGAAGTCATCTACTGTAGAAGCCCGGATGGAAACTTTCTGTTGGAGAAATCCAACTGGAGTCCGATTGCTAGAGAAGTCCGTCTGAAATTTATCTGATGTAGAAGCTTATTTGAAGACTGTCCGCTAGAGAGGTCCGGTTACATGAAGAATCCGACAGAAGGTCGACCAATAGCAGAATTCAGAAGGTGTTGTGGAAGTTCGTCCATTGGAGGAGTTTGGAGGACACTGTGGAAGGTCGACCGTTGGAGGGATCCGGAGGAAATTTATCCATTGGAGGGGTCTGGTTGGCACTGTTGAAGTCCGGTTGGCGCTGTTGAAGGTTGATGACTGGAGAGGTACGAAAGACACCAGAGACAGTCGGTCACTATAGAAATCCGACTGCTGGAGCCCGTTCGTTTTAGAAGTTCATCTGGAATCCATCCGCTGTCGAAGTTCGGATGGAGTCTGATTCTTGTAGGAGTTCGGAAGGAGGCCGCTTACTGTAGAAGCTCAGATGGAGACCGATTGCCGTGGAAGCCCAGATGGAGACCACTTATTGTAGAAGCTCAGATGAAGTCCACTTATCGTAGAAACTTGGATGAAGTCCACTTGCAATAGAAGTTCGGACGGAATTTGCTTACTGTAGAAGCTCGAATAAAATTCGAAAGGCAGTCGACCACTGTAGAAACTTGGATGGAGTTTGGCTACTGTAGAAGTCTTGCTGCTAGAGAAGCTCGGATATTGACAAAGTTCGAAAGAAGCTCAGAGTAAAGTCAATCGTGACAGGAGGAAGTCTGGAAGAGATTTGGAGAGTAGTCGATCACTGTAGAAAATCGACTGATAGTGAAGCCCAGAGAGCATTTGGAGCAGTCCGATAGACGACTAAAGGAGCTCATTATTGGAGAAGTCCGGAGGGTATGATAGGAGTTCATCCATTGGAGGAATCTGGAGGACACTGTGGAAGGTCGACTGCTGGAGGAGTCCGGATGGTACTGTGGAAGCTCGGACGGTCGGGGGAGTTCAAAAAGATGCTACACAAGGTCAGAAGCTGAAAGAGTCCGGGAGGCTTGACCTCTTACGAACTTCGGCTGGGATTATTTTATACCCAACAGTAGTCCCCTTACTTCCGAGTTCGGGTTTCGAATGAAGGAAGTACAGAGAAATTTTCATAGCCGAAGTTGCCCCCTCCAACGTTGAGCCCGCAGTCTCCCAAGCTTTTTCAAGAAGCCCTCCGACCGAGGTTCCCGCTCCAGAGTCTCATCCCAAGGAGGTGCCGGGGGCCGAAAGGAAAAGAAGAAAGAAGACGGTGGCCCACAAGATCAGCAGCAGCAGAGCTGCCATCAAAGGGTCCAACGGCTCTGAAGAGGATCCAAGGGAGAATCCCTTCAACAACAGGGATTTAATAAAAAGGTTGGTTGATGGGTGCGTTTTGTTCGAGATCATCCACAGGATCGTCCATGCCGATCCTAAACAACAGATATGGGACTCTCTGGGGTCCTTTCTTAAGGTAGGCCGATTTACTTTTTTCTTCTTTTCGCTTCTTCACTTAGTTCATTCCTTAGCTTTCATATTGACTTTCTGGTCGCTCTTGCAGATTGGACACCAGCTCATCGCCAACATCGAGGCGATGAAAAATGCAAAGAAGGAAGCAGCCCAGGTGGAGGAAGGTTGTTAGGCTGAGGCTGCCCGTCTTAAGGAGAAGGTCGCCGAAGTCACGAGTCTCCAAGAGGCACTCCAGAAGGAGGAACAAACTTTGATGGATCTGAAGGCTGCTTTGGAGGAGGAAAGAAGGAAAGCAGAGGCCGAGGTCTCCAAGTTGAAAGAGTAGATCCCGACCCTAGTCTCGGAGGCAAGGGCCCAAGCAGTGGAGGAGTTCAAGACCTCCTCCGAGATAAGGGATCTGAATATCAAGTTCAGCCAGGCCACCTTTATCAAAGACTTCGAGCTTTGCCAGGAGGAGGTGGTTGAGAAGTTTTCCGATCTCGACCTCAGCTTTCTGGATGAAGCATCCGACGATGAAGCTGGACCTTCCGAAGCTGTTGCCGGTCTCCCTCCAGTCGGGACCTTTTCAACTGTCGCGACTGTCGTGACCGACCTTCCGGGGGCATCGAGCTCCTCCACTTCTGCTCTAGAGGTCCGAGACCTCTAATTTTGTACTTTTCTTTTGTTACAACTTTTTTTCTTCTTTCTCTTGTACTTAGAAATTATTCAATCAATGAAATCGGATTCCTCTTTATAGAGAGCTCCTTTTTCTCCTTCTACTTTCTTTTTTCTTTTCTTTTTTTTTTGCAATGATTTGCATTATAACGCTCTTGTTTTTTGACAACAGTGCCCTGTCGAAGCTCTTCCCCTGCCACAGGGGATTCCTTTGAAGTCTATGATCCGAGATCTGAGAAGAAAAGTTTATCACCTAATGAAGAAATCAAAGAAGATGGACGACGAACTTCACAGGCTGAGGAGGAGCCATTCGGAAGCCACCATGGAGGTTACTCGCCTTCGAAACCTCCACAAAAAGGACTTCATGGACTGCAGCTGGAAGAAGGCAAACTTCGAGAAGGAGCTTGAGGAACTCCAAAAATGCGCTAGCGATCGATCTTGGACTCAGGCCTCCAAGATCAGCTCCCTCGAGGTCGAGTTGGCAGCCGCACGGGAGAAGATCGACCAATTGAAAAGGAGCTCATCCTGGCTTCCAACTCAGGCTGACTACAGCTGGGACTGGTCAAAAAAATTCTCTGACCTCCAGAAGTAGCTACAGGATGCCGAGACGAATTACAACACTTATCGAGTCGGTTGGTGTGGGCAAATAGACAACTACAGAAGGAGGCTCAAGATGGCGACCGACGAGGTTGCTCACCTTCAGAAGCAGTTGTCCGAAAGAGCCCAGGCTGTTTCGGTTCAAGGCTCCGATCCTTGAGGGGGACCATGGAAGAACTATCCATAGCTTTTGGAAAGGAGAAGGCTAAACTGCAGTGGTTGAAAATTTAGCTGGCCTATGAGTAGCAGGCGGTCAAGGATGTAGAAGCGGAGTCCGAAGTTCTGAGGAAGAGGCTTCGAGAATCGAAGGGCGAAAGCCGACGGTTTCACCAAATGTATCGGGAGATGCTGTTAAGAAGGAAAGAACTAGAAGAAGAAGTTGAGAACTTAAAGCGATCCCTGATAATGGCCGGAACCGAGAGTCTGAAGTCAGAAGAAGCCGAGCTTCTTTAGAGCTTCTTTTACCTTTTCTTCCATGTATTCTTTTCTTTTTTTGTTGTTTTTTTTTTGACCTTCAAAGGCTTTTGTAATGCTCTCTTTACTAATGAAATGAAAAGAAATTTTTTCATTACCTTGTCTATCTTGCTCTGAGTTGTCATTTACCGGGCTTCTCTTATCTTTTGTCTTATTCGATGTCGACATTGTTTGAAGGTTCCTGGTCATCGCCGCGTTGATTCGTCCTTTTTGTTCATGATCGAAGGTCTTTTCGAGGCTATTCGAATTTGACACTTTCTTTCGATGTTCGAGCTTGGGGTCTGAACTTCTCGTTACTTTGAGGAAGTCTATTTTCTCCTGCTAGTGTTGGGTTCCTCCTTAGAGACTGAGGATTTTTGACAAAAGTTTTCTTCCTCATTGAGACGAGGTCCCTTGTGTCTTAGACGTAGTTCATTTTTCTCTTATCTCTGGCATAGCTCGTCGCTTTCTCTTTTTCTCTCCTCCTTTTTTTTTTTATGTTTGGGTGAGGGTTTTCTCTCTGCTCCTAACAGGATTATAGGGGTGTAAAGGAGCCGTTGAGGAGGCTTTTCCCCTCATCCGGTCCTAAACGATCAGGTCTTCATTTGTGTCAGGATGAGGTTCTCCTCTTGTTTCTGACATAGTCAATTTCAGCTCATGTTAGGATGAGATTTTTTTCCTGTTCCTAATAGGGTTGTGGGGGCACATAAGGGCCATTGCGAGGGCCTCTCCCCCCATCCAATCTCTTAATAACAGGGTCTTCGACTTTGCTCATGTTAGGATGAGATTCTCCTCTTGTTCATAACATGGCTGTGGAGGTGCATAAGGGCCGTTGTGAGGGTCTCTCTTCCCATCTAGTCTCTTAATAATCGAGTCTTCGACTTTGCTCATGTTAGGATGAGGTTCTCCTCCTGTTCCTAACATGGCTGTGGGGGCGCATAAGGGTCATTGCGAGGGCCTCTCTCCTCATCCAGTTTCTTAATAATCGGATCTTCGATTTTGCTCATGTTAGGATGAGGTGCTCCTTCTGTTCCTAACATGGCTGTGGGGGTGCATAAGGGCCGTTGCGAGGGCCTCTCCCCCCATCCGATCTCTTAATAATCAATTCTTCGACTTTGCTCATGTTAGGATGAGGTTCTCCTCCTGTTCCTAACATGGCTGTGGGGGTGCATAAGGGCCATTGCGAGAGCCTCTCCCCCTATCCGGTCTCTTAATAATCGAATCTTCGATTTTGCTCATGTTAGGAAGAGGTGCTCCTCCTGTTCCTAATATGGTTGTGGGGGTGCATAAGGGCCGTTGCGAGGGCCTCTCCCCCCATTCGATCTCTTAATAATCGAATCTTCGACTTTGCTCATGTTAGGACGAGGTGCTCCTCCTGTTCCTAACATGGCTGTGGGGGCACATAAGGGCCGTTGCGAGGGCCTCTCCCCCCATCCGATCTCTTAATAATCGGGTCTTTGACTTTGCTCATGTTAGGATGAGGTTCTCCTCCTATTTCTAACATGGCTGTGGGGGCGCATAAGGGCCGTTGCGAGGGCCTCTCCCCCCATTCGATCTCTTAATAATTGAATCTTCGACTTTGCTCATGTTAGGACGAGGTTCTCCTTCTGTTCCTAACAGGGTTGTTAGGGCATATAAGGGCCATTGCGAGGGCCTCTCCCCCCATCTGGTCTCTTAATAATCAGATCTTCGACTTTGCTCATGTTAGGATGAGGTTCTCCTTCTATTCCTAACATGGCTATGGGGGTGCATAAGGGCCGTTGCGAGGGCTTCTCCCCCCATCCGATCTCTTAATAATCGGGTCTTCGACTTTGCTCATGTTAGGATGAGGTTCTCCTCTTGTTCCTAACATGGCTGGGGGGGCGCATAAGGGTCGTTGCGAGGGCCTCTCCCCCCATCCGGTCTCTTAATAACTGGATCTTTGACTTTGCTCATGTTAGGATGAAGTGCTCCTCCTGTTCCTAACATGGCGTGGGGGTGCATAAGGGCCATTGCGAGGGCCTCTCCCCCCATCCGGTCTCTTAATAACTGGGTCTTCGACTTTGCTCATGTTAGGATGAGGTTCTCCTCTTGTTCCTAACATGGCTGTGGGGGCACATAAGGACCGTTGCAAGGGCCTCTCCCTCCATCCGGTCTCTTAATAATCAGGCCTTCATTTTTGCTCATGTTAGGATGAGGTTCTCCTCCTGTTCCTAACATGGCTGTGGGGGTGCATGAGGGCCGTTGCGAGGGCCTCTCCCCCCATCCGATCTCTTAATAACCGGGTCTTCATTTGTGTCAGGATGTGGTTCTCCTCTTGTTTCTGACACGCTTAGTTTCGATTGTCTGAAGGAGCTACTCCCTGTCGTTATAAGCTCATGCCAAAAGAAAAGACATGTGAATATGAAACTTTTATTTAAGGCAAAGTTATCGGTAATATATTCGTAAATTTTTTGAATTCTATGGTCGCGGAAGGTCCGCTCCTCCGAGCTCTCCATCGAACTCTGGGGTCCGGGCTTCTCTGCCTACGAGCTCGGGGGGGAGTTCGGACATGCTTGTGTTCGGAGGGAGTTTAAGAACGTGGTCGAGCTTCACTTGATCCTTTTTCAGCTGTGGGCTTGCTGGAGTCACCCACCTGCCACTCCTTCGTGGCCTCCTCATCCTTCAGCTTGAAGGCTTTCTCTGCTCGGGCATATCTTTCAGCCCGAGCCAGCAAATCAGCGAAATCCCTGGGATACTTCTTTTTCAGGGAAAACAGAAGGTCATTCTTTTGAAGACCACTCTTCAGGACGGCCATTGCAACTGATTGGTCCAAGTTCCAGACCTCCAATGCGGTGGTGTTAAAACGGTTGATATAAGTTCGGATGGATTCTCCCTCCTTTTGCTTGATGTTGATGAGAGACTCTGAACCTCTCTGGGGACATCGACTGCTAACGAAATGAGCCGCAAACTGGTGGCTCATTTAATCAAAGGAGAAGATAGTACCCGACTTTAGTGCCGAGTATCAATTTCTTGCTGCTCCCTTCAAGGTAGATGGAAAAGCTCGGCATAGGATGGCATCTGGCATACCATGGAGCAGCATCATTGTCCGGAAGGCCTCCAGGTGGTCAACTGGATCTGAGGTCCCATCGTAGCTTTCAAATTGGGGGAGCTTGAAGATCGACGGGATCGATTCCTACATAATTCTTTGAGAAAAAGGAGGATCAGTACAGATATCCTCACCGTAAGTAGGGGGAGCATGGTGGAGCTCTTCGATCCGTCGGTTCATCTCTTGGAACCTTTGATCCAGGAGATCTTCTCGATCATGAATCTCGAGGATCTTCTGGTAGAACGGAGGTAGGGACCCTCCGAGGGTGGAATCGTGATCAGATAGAGGGCTCTCCACCCTCTGCTTCCCCTTTTCAGGGGATACAGGGCGATTGGCCCAAATGGGCCGCCCGATCGTCGAATTCTGGAACTCTGGCGATGCTCTTTCCAACCGCACAGATGCCTATGGCTGCTGCTGTTGCATGACCTGCACCACTTCGGTGAGGCCCCTGACTTGCTGAACCAGCAGGTCGAACTACTTCATGCCGACTGCTATTGTCAGAGGAGGAGGAGCCTCGAAAACTGGAGACGAGGCCGGAGCTGACGGATCTTGCTGAGATCTGGCCATGGAGGCCGTAGATCGCCTGGTGGATGCCTTTCGAGGAGGCATCAGGTTGGGATCTGGCCAGAGAAGAAGAAGAAGATGTCGAAGAAGATGATCAGAGATAGTCCCGTTGAGTACTCCTTTAAGAACAAGGGTCCTGCGAAGACACTGCCCTTTCCTCTAGGTTTTTGAATGATGCTTTGCAATCTTTTGACCTATCCAGATATCGGGTATCATTACTAGATGGTCACTTTGATTGTATAGAAAGATTATTCTTATGCTATCGGATTAAGTTCGAACCTATGGGGTTACACTCAAAAGAAGTTTCTGACTGATCATATGGCTGATCAATGATTAAGAATCATTTTAGGATAAAACAGTCAATTCGATTGATGATTAACCCTATGCAAAAGTTGTAATAAATTAATTTATTAATTATTGGTGAATTATAAGAGGATTGATTAGTAATTAGATTACTAATTAACTCAATTTGATTGAGCATTGAGTTTTAGATCAAATCTAATTGAATTGAATTTAATTTGGTTTGTCCCGATTAGGTTATGAGATGACCTAACCGCTAAGGATGTTCGATTCCTGATATGATCAGGACTTGAGTTTGATTAAATTTTAATTTTATTAAGATTTAATTGAAGCTATTTGTTATCTAATTAGATTAGGTTTAGTGGTCCAGTTGGGTTTAACCTAATCTGGTTGGGTTAGGAATTTAATTGGATGAGAAAATAATTCGAATTTGAATCCCTTGCACCTCCTTTCTCTGCGCCCTCTTATTCTTCACATGAAAAATATTTTTATGTAATTTTTCTAATACTTAAAAGTCTTTTTCATATCCTTGTCTGATTCTTTTTGAATTAGAAATTGGTTGGTTTAAATTTGAGTTCAAATGGATTTGAATTTGAATGAAAATCTAGAGTCTAAATTGAGTTGGACTCTCCTCTTCACGCCACCGCCTTTCTCCATGCATAAAGTATTTTTGCATGAGATTTTTTATGCCATTCTAATATTGGTCAACCCCTCTCTGAGTTTGTAAGATGAGGATAAAGTTTGGTTCAAAATTTAATTCAAATTTGATTTGAGCTGGTGATAAGGATCAACCAACGTTTGAATTTGAACCGAAACTACCTCTTTCTTATCCTTAACTTCCATGGGATGCCAACCTTAAAAGGGGATCAGTTTTGTATGAGATGAAGAGTGATTTTTGATATGATAAATTTAAGAGTAGGGTTATAAAAAGTTGAGAGTGGGTTGGGCTTCCGTGTGTGAGAAACAGAGGAAGTGTTCTTCCTTTCGGGCGTGAGCAGTGGATTTTAGGGTTTCAACTCTAGATTTTGTGAGAAGAAAATACAAGAGTGAGGCTTGTCCAATCTTCTACACCACTACCTTCTCATAAAGCTTCATCTTTTGATCTAGAAGAGTCAGAGAGATTCAAAGAAAGATGCTTGGATCAGCCATCCAGAGCCTTCGATGCGAGCTAGCACTCTCATGAAGGAAGATCTGATTAGGGCTTCAAGTGGACGATCTGTAGAGGTCGAATGATCTGTGTAGCTACTTGATATCAGTGAGAGCTTCATATCATGTCTATCAGTAGTAGAGATTATTGATCCATAAAAAGGTGATGAGTTCTGAACTCAACCAATATGATCTAAAGGTTAGATCAGATTCAGTGCATCGATGTGATCGATGCAGTTTTTTATTTTATATTATATTATATATATAAATTTTTTATACCATAGATCTTTAATGGTAGTTTAGATCTAATCTAAGATATTTTTAGAAGATTAAAGTGTTTAATCTTTTATTATTTTGTTATAAAATTTTAAAAATACATGCTTTGAACTACCTATTTTTTCTTCAGATGGTATCAGAGCAAGGTTTCTTATGACATAAACTTTTTACATATAATTTGATTTTAATTATTTAGATTAGATCTAAATAATTAATTTTGAATCTGAGTAGTATAGTAATTTGATTGGATAGATCTTCATAGCCATCCGATCAAAGGAGAAATCAAAATTTTACAATTCTATTTACCTATTCGATGGGATCTCCTATGATGTGTAGGGGTGCTGTGCGATCTTTTTCATGATAATGAATAATAAAAAAAATTTAAAATTTTATTTTAGATCTAAAATAATGTATATTAGATCTAAAATTAGAGTCTTGATTACTAGATGATTGATTGTAAAAAATATTTTATAAAATTAAAAATTATTTTCAAACATCGAATTCAAATCCATGTTAGTCCAAAACTTAATTAAGAATTAAGCAATCTAGATTTGAAAATTAAAGATCTAAAGAATTAATTTCATAATTCATGGATTATTGGGTTAGCTCGAGTCAAGTCTATTTAACTGGGTTAGATCTAGGGTTAGAAATCATTTATAATGAACCATGTTAGTAATTGATCAAATCTAGTTAAAAGTTAATTATGATTGGATCAATTTCTTCTCTTGATCCATTTCAATAATTATAGTTGGTCAAGTCCATGTCTTTGATTAGACCAATATGGACTTTGATCATAGCTCTGTGGTCGAATCCAAGTCTATAAGTTGATCAAATTAAAAATGACTAACTAGTTGAAGTCTAAGATAAGTATGGTAGCTTTGATCAGTAGTCATTAATTGGAAGATACTCGCATAGATTGAGTCTATATCGAGTTAATGGCATATCCCTCCCATCAATCTTACTTACCTAGCCAACATGGTAAATCATGTTTTGGTTAGATCACTTAATAATTAGAGTTGACCCATGCTAACTAGAACATCAGTATGACTGATTTAGGTGCCTTTAGTTCAACTTGTCTTGAGTCCTCTTCATGACTTGATGAAGTTAGTAGAAAGATTTATGATTGGTTGGCTGGACTAGCTTTTGCCTAATCTTGTTTAATCTAACTTGGTGAAGTCAGTGAGAGGATTAAGGTTAACTGGTCAAATTTTTTTTCTTCTCTCAATTCAACTAGTTAAATCTTCTAAAATTGTTAGGTTTCTAAAATAAAATAGTTATGATGATAATTAGATCATAGCCTCCTATTAACTTGGGTGATAATGAGTTCAACAGTTTAGATGATCATTGAAGGCACCATACGTCTGGTGCTCATCTAGCTATCAGAATTATCATTCATAATATGTTGATTTAGTTATGTCTTTCTGATAATGGTTAAGTTGGTCGAGCCACACTCAGGCCTGATCACTCATTTGTTAGATGTACTAAATTCTAGTATGTTAATGGTTGGACCTAACCAGAACTTTCAGTGGAGATGCCACATGCTTGCTAAAGAGATGTCTGGGGCAAAATTGAATACTATAAATTGTTTGGTAAATTAATTTGTTAAGAACCTACCCATGGGTGCACAAGGGTTGGTGAAGTATGTGTGGGATACTCTGGGTATGGCGAAGTATGCATGGAGGTTGTAAGTGGTCAACAAGAAATCGATCACTCCTTATACGAGAAGAAAACATCCTATGTGATCTCATAGGATGATGACTCTAAAAGTCTCTGGCCAGAGTAGGGATGAATAGTAGAAAAAAATTTTACTGGTTCATCAATCGAGTTATCATCATCGGATCGAGATACATATGGATAGATATTTGGATTTGACATATTTCTATACCCATGGTCTTTTTGGGATGTTGTATGATCGAAGGATTGAATTGCACTGTACCTCGACATGGAAGGATAATTTTGATATTTTTATAAAATTTTAAATCTTCTAGATAGTCATGATACATTGCTAGATATCAATCTTGACTTGTGGACTCATCAAAATTAAAAGAGTTTAATTTGAGAATTAATTAGGAAGAGTCCTAGTTGTTTGAAATTCTTGAGCTGACCTAATCCAATCGGATTAGGATTATGTCGAGAGTTTGGGTCCACAACTGGCTAGATTTGAATCCCAATGAGTCACACATAATAAAAATTTGATCTTGGTCTAATTTATTTGGATTTATTGTAAATCCAATGGGTTAATTGAATTGCTAGCACATAAATTAACCCAAGTTCCCAATTGGGTTCAATGCAAATGTTCTTGTGCTAACCCTTTGCTTGTTGCCTTGACTTAATGTGATTGGGTTTGAACCATCTAATTATTAGTTGGTTTATCTGGATTTTTTGAAATTGTTTCATATGGAATCCACCTTCTCCATGCCAAAACCACACGTATAAAAAAATGTTGCATCATTTATTTTGGGCGATATGAAGAGGAGTTCTTCTTTCTTACTCCTCTTAATTTTCTTACATTGGTTCCATACATTTTCCATTAATCCTCGTGTCATGTGATGGTGCCTGGGATATGGGGCATGGAAGAGGAGGAGTCCTTCTCTTGGAAGGAACTCCATGCCAAAATTAATAAGGGATGCCCACTTTTTGCATGATGAAATGGAAGAGTCCATTTCATATCAAACTTTTAATTCCTTCCTTTATTTCTCCTTGCATTTTTGTTAATTCTTTGTGATATGAGATGGCATTTGGAATTATGGGCATAGAAGAGAAGGAAGACCCCTTCTTTGGTAAGGAGTTTCAATGCCAAAAATAAATTGGACCCTCCCTTATATGCATTGAGTTTATGGAAGAGTCCTTAATGGTATGGACTCTTTGTTTCTCACGTTAAATCCTTTTCCCACAGACCATATGATGGTGTATTAATTTTTCTAGGTAGAGGATGAGTCTTTTTGCTGGTCAATCTCTTCTGATTCCATGCCATCTCCTTGTGTTCCATGCTAAAAATTAAATCATAGCATATAAGGATTAAGGGACGCCAAGAGTTGGTGTCCCATGGTATCCCCTCTTGTTTCCTATTTAATGGGGGTGCTACAATCAGATTTGATGTGCCCAATTAGGCCGAGAGAAGGCATAGAAATGAGAGGAAATTGATAGAAAAAATCTGAAAAAAGATAAGAAAAAAGGGGGAGAAAACATAAAAAGGAAGGGAAGAGAGAAAATGAAAAGCATGAGATGCTTGTCCAAAAATTAGATTGTTCATGTGTTAAACATAAAATCTGATTTGTGTGTGATGAGATCTTTTGAGGAAAGATTTTTAAAGAGATTCTAGTAAAGGTCATGAAGGCATACAAGCATTGGTACAATCAGTTCTTGCAAAAGATGGTCGACAGCGAGCTTGCGAAGAAGGCTACAGCACCATATCGAGTTGGGAAGGGTCCTGATCAATCCTGTGTGGATCTCCATTAGAGGGCTTCTACTTTGGAGTCTTGTGGAGGTCTCAAAATTATCAGATTGTGATCTTCTCATTGGTATATAACTTTTGGTCTCTTCCTGTTATGTATGTTTTTGATCATTTGATTGTAATCATCAAGGGATTTCTAGGATTTTGTGTTTCGGTGCTCTAGTTTAAATATTAAACTTTATTTTCATTATTGAATGCATGTTAGAAATTTTTAAAATCTATATTATACTACATTATCAAAATCCAACAGTGGTATCAGAGCCACCCTTGTTTGATTCAACAAAATTTCTTGTTATTTTTGTGATATGGATTAGATCTAGTTCAAACTATGTCAAAATTAGATTTTTTGATTGATGTTTACTTGATGTTCTTGATGTATTTTTTTTTATGATAAAATATTATCGATCCATGTTCAAATTTTGGATATGAAATTTAATGGTCTTTAGACTTGTGAGATAAGTTTAAGATTAGATCCTATGATCTAATTTTCGATGGAATTAAAATCTAGTGCATGTGATGCACGGAGCCTTGGAATGTTACATATGGATGTACATTGCCAAGACTTAGGGTTTTTTGCATTTTGATGTATTTACCTAAGATCCAAGGGCTGACCACCATGTTATTGAGAACTCACTACTATAGGTCAACCATCTTGATTGTTGCTCGAGGTATGTGTGGGGTCCGAAAAAAAATTTGATCATGAAAAGAAAAAATCAGACATGGATTAGGATTTTTGTCAATGAATTTGATTAACTATATTCATTGATCTAATATGATTAGAATTAATGATTATAGATTAAATCAAATTTATAGTTCTAATTTGATTAGAAATCATGTTTAATTTAGATTGATCTAATTGTCATTGACCTAATTTGATTAAGGTTTGAGTTATGGTTGACCAAATCTATGTTGACCTAATTGAATTAGGTTGAACCTATGAATTGGTCAACTCAACTCAAATGAATGACAAATGATTGACTTAAAGTTAAAATTGGGTCAAGTGTTGAACTCGAATCAAAAATCTTAAGATGGATCCTACACCCATATATTTAAATATCTCCATTGACATGTGTATGAATGAAATCACAATGAAAATTATATGAGTAGTTTGTTATAATATTTTATAATTGTTATAAAATATGTTTTGAGTGATTATGGACTATGAAACATCCATGTGATGGATGTATGCATGAATGCTTCCATATTAGCTGAGTAAATAAATGCATCTGTAAGAGTTGCAATAGGGGTTGGATGCCCCTGATGCATTGTATTATCAGCTGTATCTTTCTTTTCTATGTTCCCAACTATTGATTGAGATTTTTTACATGTTGATATAAAATAACAGAAAAAAATTATTTGAGAATAAGATAGAAATTGTTTCTTTCTATTTTCAAATATGGATCAAGTATTCATGGTAGTCTTCATGGAGATAAAGACTAGACTACCAAGCGTTTAAGAGTGGAGGCACATTAAGATTGACCATGTGATGGTTCAATCAATGATGCACTTAGGGTTAGATCCAAAGATCATCCTGTGGCTCGAATGATTTTTTCAAAAATCCATAACCATTAGTCTTCCTTTATATGCTCTTATATGCTGGTAGTTATAATTAAAATTTAAATAGCATATGATGCATGTATATATTTAGAATATGCATGAGACCTAAGTCCCTCATATAAATTATATTAAGTCATAATGGTGAAGTGTTAAGAACACTACCTATGCCTTTTTTCATGCCAAGCCAATATTATATCAAGAACCATAGTAGGCTTGTTGTGCTATCCACAAAGATTGCTGTGGGGACTGATTTGATACTATCTTGGTGCATAATGAAGCTAATAATAATTAGCTCATACTAAGTCAATAGAGTATGTCAAAAACTATAGTGAGTTTATTGTGCTATCCACAAGGCTTGCTATAGTGATTGGTACAATGTTGACTTAGTAATGTTTATGGTATATTCTGGTAGTGCTGTCTTGTTGTGCTATCCATAAGGATAGTATTATCAGGTATGACTATATTGAAAGAAGAGTGCCCTATAAGTCAATCATAAGTGAGAGTTGTACAAGTTATCCTTAGACTTGAGACCATCATAGAATCTTGTGCACATGAATCCATATTTTTGTTCATACCCAGGCATGGCATTAAGACATGTACAGGGTGTTCTAGATATGGTGGAGTATATATGGAGGTTGTGAGTAGGTCAACATTGGAATCGATCACTCCTAGTAAGAGGAGATCGCATCTTGTATATTCTCAATCCTAGATGACTTGAAAAAAGTCTTTTGACCAAAAGCAGGAAGAAGATTGAAAAGAGTTTCTAATGCTTCTTTATTGGAGTCATCATTAGCTAATTGAGAATCGATATGAATATGTGTTTGAGTTTGACATGATTCCATACTCATGAATATATTCAGGGTGCAGGGATGATCGAAGGATTGAATTATATGGTAACTTATCACTGAAGGGTATATTTGGTATTTCTATCAAATTTTATATCTTCTGGGTAGTCATGATATGTTGCTAGACGTCAATCTTGATTTGTAAATTTTTGATCAAATTAAAGAGTTTAATTTGATCACCAATTAGAAAGGATTATAATTGTTGAACTCGGGTTAGCTCGATTGGACCTAAATTGATTAAATTGAAATCTAATCAAATTTGATCAACTTGCTTCTGAATCTATTGTCAGCTAGATGTGGAACCCAATAGGTCACACACATAAAAAAATTGGCCAGGGATCCTTTTGAAAAAGGTTGATTGAAATTTTGGATTCAATCAGGGCTCCGGTAAGTATGCTAGCACATATGGAACCCTTGCTCCTTTGGAGGTCAATTTGGTCTCATCCCTTGCTAATTAGCTAGCCCAATTTAGTGAGTCTTTGGGTTAGGTCATGCCACCTAAAAGCAGACCAAATTAGGGTACCACATCCTATTTTAACACCAATTATGAAGAGTCCAAGTTGTGAAGGACTTTTGGTGCGAAATAGGTTCTACATACAAGTGTTGGCGTGGGCAGAAGAAAAGAGTCCTTCTGGTATAGGATTAAGATATGTGTGGTAGTCCACATCACCCTCCATCATCTGGTGCATATCTCAAAGCATGAGATGTATTTTTTCTAAAATTTTTGGGATGGAGAAAAATTGGAAAAAGGAAGGAAGTCTCGCACGCATGTGAGGAAGTGTCGCATCTCTCCGAGATTTGGAGAGTCCTTCTCCTTATTAAATACTTTCAAAATAAAACTATTTTTGGTGATAACATTTTACATTTGACAAGCTATTTTTGATAATTTTTTTGAAATTTTTCCAGACTTATCTGGATGCCAAACGGATGTCATAAGTTCCTCATGCCTGCACGTGGGGTGATCAGACTTTGCATGAAAGGATGTGAGAAAACATCTATTTGTGGAAATTTTTATCCACTCATTATATGTTCTAGAATTAGGATTGAATCCTCTATTTATGTGGATTTTTTAGGATTTTTTTGATTTGAGAAGAGATATGAAAATATCCCTTCTCTAGTCACGCGTGTAGAGCAGGGTGTTGATCGATGTATCATTGATAAGAGTCCTTCTGTTTGAAAGAACTCTTATCTCTGATAATCAGATCAGATAGACCTCCTGGATGAGGTGCATCCTTCTCTTTTGGCATCCCTCTAGTGGCTATAAATTGGTTGGGGCAATAGGTATCTAAGGTAATTCAGAAAGAGTTTCCAATTTTATCTCTGTTGCTCTCCTTTCTTTCTTACAACCTATCTTAGTTTTAGGACAAGGCTTTGGGATTTAAGACAAAGCCTCATCTGATCCTAACAAAGATTGTGAGGGTCCTAAATAAAGATGATCAAAAGATCAGAGGAGGTTCTGAGAGGGTGGAGTTAGTTTCTTAGAGAAATCTGACCGGTATGAGGCTAGTCGAGTTCTAGTGGCTAGAACTCTTGAAGCAAGGT
This sequence comes from Elaeis guineensis, assembly GCF_000442705.2. Lineage (NCBI taxonomy): Eukaryota > Viridiplantae > Streptophyta > Magnoliopsida > Arecales > Arecaceae > Elaeis > Elaeis guineensis. Next base: position 42,414,614 of record NC_025993.2, read on the forward strand.
GAAGAAGGAGCACTGTCCTTGGTTAAGTTTTCACGTGGATCACTATTAGAGGGTTGACACTTAGATGCCTTATGAAAATTGAGGTTTGTGTTACAGATATTCTTCTTATCCTAATTTATATTTATTGTTCTTTGATTATTATAGTCAAGGGTTTCTGGGCATTAGGATTTTCGGTGCATCAGGTATTTTGAATAAAAATTTTAAACACCTAACCCTTTCACTGCACCACCGGAATCCAATAGTGGTATCAGAGCCTACCTTGATCTACATAATCAAAAGTTAGAGTATTGTCTTGATTGTGATCAAACATAGGTTTTTGGTTTGGTTCATGTCGGGTCAAGGGTTGAAGCCGATTGAACATCCAAACCCCTGCATATCTTAGAGATATGTTTTAAATGTAAAATATATGATGTATGTGTAGAATTTTCTTAGTAGCTTAGTACTCTAATTGAGGTTCATCACCAGACCATTCGGTCATAAGAGAAAGTAGGATTTAGAGATCCTCTCTTCCTATTCAATAGGATACTTTTATGGCGTGTAGGGGTGTCACTGTGATATCCCAAGAAGAAGAACTGTGAAAAGAGTATTTTGTATTCATGCATGTTATTAGAACTTCATGCATACATGATATACTTAAAATGCTAGTTATTGTCATATTGTATGGTTATATTTTTCATATCTTAGAGATATAACTTGATGCTATGTTTAGTTGTTATGATTTTTAAGATACAACTATATTTGTGCATCATTGTGATTGAATTAGGATGTGCTTGAGACCATTAAAGCTCTCATAAAAATTATATTAAGTTGTAGTATTATGAATCAGTAGCTGACCTATTTCTTGAATCGATTAATCAATTGGTGTCTAAGGAGTGTTTCAAGTATGGTAGTGATTTTAATGGTTCCGTTGTTAGCCTAGCCAATTTTATAGTGTCTAAGAAAAGCAATGGAGAGACCCTTACCAATCTTAACACTTTTCTGGCCAATTGAATTAGTTCAAATCTTGAATGATGGTAGCTTAGTATTTTGAACACTACATATGCCTTCCTTCATGCCGAGTCAATATCCTATCAAAAATTTTAGTAGGTTTGTTATGATATCCACAAGGCTTGCTATGAAGATTGATGTAGATTTGTCTTGGTGCATATTATATACTTTATAGCATATTTAGATATGTTGCTTTGTTATAATATCCACAAGGACAGCATTTTTCAGATATGACTGTATAGAAATGAAGGGTCTAACTTCACTAAAAATACTATAGTTTATTGTGATATCTACAAGGCTATGAGTATTTTTAGAGGCAGGTTATGTTGAGAGTTGTATGAGATGCAATTGGATAGATTTTTCTGCCTTTAAACTCATTGAGATTTGTTATGATATCCATAAGGCTTCATTGAGAGATTAGGGTCTCAACCCCATTAAGAAACCAGATTAGAGTTTCTTGTTTACCATAGGAGCGGGCTATGGTATCCGATAAAATAGTGGGAGACATAACTAGTTTAAAAGTCCTCGTCTAGTTATGCATGTCAAACATGAGTGGATTAGTTATACTATAGATAACTATAGATAAAAATATGTTGATCGATCCAACTCTGTGGATTAGTTGAGGAACTTGCAAATAAGGTTCGTATCAGAGAAGAACTCTGATGTTCTAGATATTCCTGACCTTAGGATGGTTAGTAATAATGTAAAGGCAAAAGATGTCCATATGGATATTAGCTGTTTATTTTATGGCAAGTTTAGACATTGAGAGTATAATTGCAAGAATAATCTTGCAAGATTGAAGCAGGGTGCATATGTAGCATCAAAAGGTGTGTATATGATACAAACCTATTTTTTATTGAGTGGCTCAGACTCTGATACTTGGGTATTAGATACCGCCTATGGATCGCATATTTGTAATTCATTACAGCGACTACAGAATATCAAAGGTTGGAAATGAGATGACCTCGGGCTCTATGGCGCAAGTAGAGAGTCCATTAGCATAGAGGCTGTGAAAACCTATATGCTTGATTTACCTTCAGGCAAAACTTTAGTATTGAAAGACTATTATTATATAATAAAGATCATTAAAAGTATTATTTCTATACCTTTGTTATTAAAATAAGGTTATGAATAAGGCTAATAGAAAATGGATGCTCCATTTTCTTTTTTAATAAATTTTATGACTGTGGTTATATTGATAATAATCTTTTAATTCTTGTACTCAATGAAAATATTTTTCATATTGAAAGAAATATGAAAAGAAAGTGAGAAGATGTGAATATCACATATCTCTGGTATTGCCACCTTGGTCATATTAGTGAGTCAAGGATAAACAAGTTATACAAAGAGAAATTCTTTGATCCGTATGATTATGAATCATTCAAAACTTGTAAATCTTGTCTCATGGGTAAGATGATCAAGATTTCATTTTCTAATCATAGAAAGAGGGCAAGTGAGTTGTTAGCCCCAATACATATGGATGTATGTGGACCAATGACAACTCAGGCTAGAGAAGGATACTCTTATTTTATCATATTTACGAAAGATTTATCAAGGTTTAGATATGTGTATCTTATGAAACATAAATTTGAAGCCTTTGATAAGTTCAAAGAGTATTAATATATGATCGAGAAACAAACTGGAAAAGGTATCGAGGTTCTTCGATTTGATCGAGGAGGAGAATACTTATCCAGTAAATTATTTGATCATCTTAAAAGTAATGGTATTCTTTCTGAATGGATTCCTCCTTACACACCCCAGTTAAATGGGGTAGCAGAAAGGAGGGCTCGTACTTTGATGGATATGGTGCAGTCTATAATGTCCTTAACTGATCTTTCAATATCTTTCTAGAGATAATGTCCTAGAGACTGCCACATACATATTAAACAAGGTGCCTTCAAAGTCTGTTGCAAGCACACCATATGAGATATGGAGGGAAAGGAAGCCTAATCTTAAATATCTTAAGATTTGAGGTTGTCCTGCTTATGTCAAAAATATTTTTAGACATAAGATTAGTACTAGATTAGATAAGTGTAGGTTTGTAGGATATCCTAAGAAAACTAATAGATACTACTTCTACCACCTACTGAACAAAAGGTATTTGTTAGTAGGTATGCCACTTTCTTGAAAAATGAACTCATCCAAGGAAGAGACAGTGGGAGGAATATTGAACTTACTGAAGTTCATGATCTACAAATCGATCCAGAAATATCAGTGGTTGGACCACAAGAAGATGCTCAATCAGAAATACCTAAAGATGATGTACATCCACAATACACACCTTCTTTTTGAAGGTCAGATAGAGTGCATCATGCACCTTTGAGATTTGATGACAATATGATCAACATCATTCAGAATGATGATCCACTGACCTATTCGGAAGCTGTCATAAGTAGAGACTTAGACAGATGGCTAAAAGCCATAAAATCTGAGATGGACTCGATGTATATCAACCAAGTGTGAATCTTGATTGATGCACCTAAGGGTGTGATCCCAATAGGGTGCAAGTGGATCTTCAAGAAGAAGATCAGAGTAGATGGTCAAGTAAAATCCTACAAAGCTAGGTTGGTGGTGAAGGATTTTAGTCAAAGCTAAAGAATTAACTGTGATGAAATCTTCTCACCAGTGGCTATGCTCAAGTCCATCTGGATTTTACTTGCTATAGCGGCATACTATGACTATGAGATCTGACAGATGGATGTCAAGATCATTTTCTTCAATGGTAATCTAGAGGAAGAGATCTATGTGACTTAGTCAGAGAGATTTATCACAAGTGGAAGGACAAATCAAGTATGCAAGCTAATGAGGTCCATCTATGGATTGAAGCAGACTTTGAAGAGTTGGAACATCCGATTTGATATGATAGTTAAAGAGTTTGACTTTATCAAAAATAAGGATGAACCATATGTATATAAGAAGACAAGTAAGAGTGCTGTTGTCTTCTTGGTTCTGTATGTCGATGACATTACTGCTTATTGGGAATGATATCCCAATGATGTAATCGGTCAAGACTTGGGTATTGAATAAGTTTTTCATGAAAGATTTGGGTGAAGCATCCTATATACTGGGTATAAAGATCTATAGAGATAGATCTAAAGGGATGTTAAGCTTATCCCAGTCACGATACATAGATCTCATATTAAAGAAGTTTAATATAGAGGCAAGTAAGAGAGGTTACTTGCCTGCAAGTCATGGTATATGTCTCTCTAAGAAAATATATCCTAAGACATTAGAGGAGAGAAAGAGGATGAATGAAATTCTTTATGCTTTGGCTATGGGATCAATTATGTATGCCATGCTATGTACCAGGCCTGATGTAGCTTATGCTTTGGGCATAGCTATCAGATTTCAAGTTGATCCAAGGGAAGATCATTGAAAAGTGGATGATAGCAAGTCGATATCAGGATATTTATTTACCCTAAATGATGGGGCAGTGAGTTGAAAGAGCTCTAAGAAGCAGATAGTATCTGGCTCAATTACTGAGGCAGAGTACATCACTGCTAGTGAAGCCATTAAGGAAGCTGTCTGGATGAAGAGATTCATCATGGATTTAGGAGTCATCCCTAAGAATGAAAGACCAGTGTCACTGTATCATGATAACACTAGGGCCATTATTCAAGCAAAGGAACCTATGTCTCATTATAGATCCAAGCACATCCTTAGACGCTTCCATTGAAGGAACCAGATCTAGGGTTTCAGGGTTAGATCTTGAAATTTTTTCAAGATCATGCAGCGGAAGACTAAAATAAATCAAAATTTATTTTTTAAAATAAAAAAATCTCTAGATCTCAGATTTTATTACATGATTATTACATAGCATTAAATCAGAAATTAAAATATATAGAGCATGAACTACATGTTGATCATATCAACATGTTTCTATACTACATCTAATGTATGTATTAAATAATAGATCAGATCTATTACCTTGCAAGTTAGACATTCTAACCTCACTGATCCAGGCTTGAGGATGATGTTGCAAGCCGCACACGTGTCCGACCTCTAGGAGTCATCCACACGAGCCAACGAATCTCGATCAGAAGTCCTGCTTCAGGAAATCAGCACAGTATGCTAGTATTACGCTGATCCTTCTTTGATGGTTGATCAGGTGCCTCTTTCTTCTTGATTTGTACTCTTCCAAAGATGAAAAGTAGGAGGAGGAGTTTTAGATCTGAGATGCTCTCAGAAAACTCAAGATGGAGGAAGGGAAGAGATGAAAACAAACAACCCTAGAAGAAGACCCTCTTCTTCTTCTCATTTCTCTCTCTAAACATCCTATCTTGTGTCTATTACATCTCCATGATCCAAAGGTCTTTCTCTTTGATTTTTGGATGGCCCAAAGGTATCTCAAATATCTATCTTTTTCAAAAATTTTATGAAGAAAATCATTTTATAGAGAGAGATATGATAGAGTCCTTGTCTAGGTCAAATACCTAGTCAAGGCTTATCCAAACATGGCAAGATAAGGGGCGCCCAACTCCTGAGCACCTCCTCCTTATTTCCAAGCATGGACCATCAAAAAAGGGTACACAATATGTATCCTAAAAGAAACAAAAATTCCAAAAAAAATTGGATAAATTCAGTGCAAAATTGAAAGAGTTTTGGATTTTTAAAACTCTATCTCATAGAATTCGAAATCCAAACTTATTCCTCTTTGATTTGATCCAAACCACCTTCCATGTAAGAAAAAAGAGAGAAAACCTTTTGTGGATGTGAGAGAGACCTAGGAGAGGGCTTTTGTCACATAAAATAAGAGGGGATTGGCATGGACTAAGAGAGAGGACGTGGGGGGGGCTTATGTGGTGCAAGGTGGAATCCTAGTCTTACTAGGATTCTATCTTATGACTTATTTTAATTTGATTTCTCAAACAAAATCAAACCAAAATTAGATCAACCCTATTAAAATAGGTCTTAATCCAATTAAGAACCTAATTTAATCAGATTAAATTAGATTTAAATATGATTTAATTTTTTAATCAAATTAAAAATTAGGTTGACCCAATCCTAATTGAACTAGGACTAGTTTTTCCTTGCAATTGGCTTATCCAATAAATCAATTAGACTTGATCCAATCAAGTCCAAACAAAATTTAATTTAATTATATTTAATTAGACTTAATCTCAACCCATTGGTTTAATCAGATTAAGCCAATTAGCAATCAAATTGCTAATCGATCCTCCTGCAACACTTGCACTGGGTTAAATGTCAATCGTATTGATCATTTAACCCAAGAACGATTCTTAATCATTGATCAACCATCCAATCAGATCATGAACTCTAATATGTGTGACCTCATAGGTCCGAACCTAAGTTGGTAGTACAAAAATAAATTTTTATACCAATCAAAGTGATCATCTAGCAATGGTACCCGACGATCAGATAGGTCGAATGTGTAGAACAACATCCTTAGAATCCATGCGGATATAGTTTCCATATAATTCATTCCCTTGACCAAAATGATCATAGGATAACTCAGAGTTCAACTGTCAACTCTGATCAGGTTGTCCACATTATATTTCAAAATATCAAATCCATCTGATGGATTATCCTGGCCAAGGTTTTGCTAAATTGAAATACAGTGACTCATTCTTCTCCAACTCTTGGAGTGGTCAATCCCATCTTGATCACACTCTGACTTTGCAAGTACTTGACTGTGCCCAGAAGCCTTCCATCTCTGAATTAAAAATTCAGTTAGTCCAGTACCAAAGCACAGTGAGTTGCTTGCAAGTCACTGAGACGATCTCAGATCTAAGGGACACTTATACCTATATCCCATCAGAGACATTCTCGATAGTAGAATACTCTGGAATTGATCACGTTCAATGATGATGTATCCTTACATCTCACCTGTATGTCATACCAGTGTCTCCACACTCCTTGGTTAAGAGGACAACCAACCCATATGGCCTATAGCGACCTATGCTCGATGGAAGCTGTCGTCCTTATTAACAGCCTATTATTTGGTCGTGAACAATTTTAAGGACTAATCAATAAATCATCTCTTTATCGAATTTAAATAGTCCTAAGGACTTCATCATAACAACAGAGTTCATTAGAAGATGAAGACTTATGATGAAAATACCAAAAATATATTTTATTTATTAACAAATCAATTACAATACTTGGTTTCTCAATCATCAATAGCTTGGCGATTGGCTTTTGGGATATATTTCTCAACAACTCCCATTTGTCCTAAAGCCACTCGGCACAGTATCTAATACCCATCTTTGACTTGTGGTTGTCGAACTCTTTTATCGTCAGGACTTTAGTAAAGGGGTCGGTCAGGTTCTCCTTTCCGTCGATCTTCTGAAGGTCGACGTCACCTCGATCCACGATCTCCCAGATTAGGTGGAAGCGGTGCAAGATGTGCTTCGTCCGCTGGTGTGCTTTGGGTTCCTTCACCTGGGCTATGGCACCAGTGCTGTCGCAGTAGAGCAGGACCGGACCATCGAGGGAGGGTGCTACTCCGAGCTCGTTGATAAATTTTCTCAGCCACACAGCTTTTTTTGCGGCATCCGATGCTGCGATGTACTCCGCTTCACAAACAAAGTCTGTCACAGTATGCTGCTTGGAACTCTTCCAGCAGATAGCTCCACCATTCAGAGTAAAGATATAACCCGACACGCTTCTGCTGTTATCATGGTTAGATTGAAAGCTGGAGTCTGTGAACCCCACAAGTTTCAGATCTGACTCACCATAAACCAACCATTGGTCCTTAGTATTTCTCAAATACTTAAGGTTGGCTTTAACCACTTTCCAGTGATTTTCTCCAGGATCAGATTGGTATCTACTCACTACTCCTAGTGAGTATGCCACATCTGGTCTTGTACATGTCATGGCGTACATGATAGATCCCACGATCGAAGCATATGAGACTCTACTCGTATGCTCTCTCTCTTCAGGACTTGTCGGACAATCCTTCTTAGAGAGAGAAATTTCATGGCCTATCGGTAGATAGCCCTTCTTGAAATTCTCTATGCTGAACCTCTTCAGCACAGTATCTATGTACGTGGACTGGGATAACCCAAGCATCTTTTTAGATCTATCCCTATAGATCTTCATCCCTAGGATGTAGGATGCTTCACCAAAGTCCTTCATGGAGAACTGTGATGACAACCAAACTTTTATTCCCTATAGTGCGGGGATGTCATTCCTGATTAAGAGAATGTCATCCATGTACAAGATAAGGAATACCATAACTGGACCATTTTCCCATTTATAGATGCAGGGCACTTCTCCATTCTTAATGAAGCCATACGTTTTGATCACCTTATCAAAATGCTTGTTCCAACTCCGAGAAGCTTACTTCAATCCATAAATGGATCTTTGAAGCTTGCATACCTTGGACTCATCTGTAGATGTAAACCCCTCAGGTTGTATCATATACACCTCTTCGGTCAGCTCTCCATTCAGGAAAGCTATCTTTACATCCATCTGTCCGATCTCATAATCCAGATGGGCAGCTATTGCAAGCATTATCTGAATGGATTTAAGCATTGCCACAGGGAAAAATATCTTGTCATAGTCAATACCATAACGTTGACGATATCCCTTGGCAACCAGATGGGCTTTATAGGTCTCCACCTTTCCGTTTGCGCCCCTCTTCCTTTTGAAGACCCATTTACACCCAATGGGTTTAACCCCTTCAGGTGGGTCAACCAATGTCCATACATCGTTGACCTTCATGGACTCTATTTCGGATTTCATGGCTTCAAGCCATTTCTCAAAATCAGATCTTTACATTGCATCCATATAGGTGATCGGATCCTCATCATTCTCATCGAGTTCAATCGAATCACCTTAATGGTGTAGGTACATTGGGCTTTGGATCTGATTCAATCAAATCCGACTCAGGTTCAGCTATTGATGTCGGTCCTTCTACCTATTGAACTTCATCAAGTTCAACCTTTGAGGCAATGGTTCCTTCACCAAGGAACTCCTTTTCTAAAAAGATTGCCTTAAGGCTGACGAACACCTTTTGTTCATCAGCATGGTAGAAAAAATATCCTTTCGTCTCTTTGGGGTACCCAATGAATGTGCATTTGTTAGACCTAGGTCCAAGTTTATCTGTGACTAATCGTTTGACATAGGCCGGGCACCCCCAGACCCTAAGGTGTGAAAGTGCTGGCTTACGCCCTATCCATATCTCATATGGAGTCTTAATTACAGACTTACTTGGAACCCTATTTAATAGATAACAGGCTGATTCGAGTGCATATCTCCAGAAGAATATCGACAAGCTGGCAAAACCCATCATGGATTGGATCATGTCTAACAGAGTCCGATTCCTCCTTTCAAACACACCATTATGCTGTGGTGTTCTTGGAGGAGTCCATTGGGAGAGAATCCCATTCTCTCCTAGATATGTGAGAAACTCACTAGAAAAGTATTCTCCTCCTCGGTCAGATCGAAGAGTTTTAATACTTTTCTCAGTTTGTTTTTCTACTTTACTTCGAAATCGTTTGAACATTTTAAATGAATCCGACTTATGTTTCATCAGATAGACATATCCACATCTGGATAGGTCATCTGTGAAAGTTATAAAGTAGAAATATCTACCTCTAGCACTTGTGCTCATGGACCCGCATACATCAGTATGTACTAGGCTTAAGAGCTCAGTAGCTCTCTCACCTTTTCCAGTAAAAGGTGACTTGGTCATTTTACCAAGAAGACAGGACTCACAGGTTGGAAGTGATTCACAATCACTGACTTTGAGGATTCTCTCTTGAGTCAACCTATTTATTCTATTCTTGTTTATATGACCTAGCCTACAGTGCCATAAGTAGATATCTGACACACACTATCTAATCTAGGGTGCTTGCCAGTGGAATAGACTCTTATCGGACTTGATCTTTCTGGTCTGGCCCTGCACTGATGTCCCAGCCTGAACTTACACCTTCTTCACTTTCTTCTTCTTGTTCTTCTTTCCTTTCTTAAAAGATCAAGAACCAGAAGACGAACCTCCCACTAAGTTCACCGACTCCTTGTGAAGTTGGTGATCCTTCTCAAAATTTTGAAGCAACCCCAGTAACCTATGGTAGTTTACTTCAGGCTTTGTCATTCTATAAATGAGTGAGGAATGGGAGATAAGACTTGGGCAGCGAGTTCAGTATTGCATCTTTCTCAAGCTGCTCATGCAAGAAAAAGTCGAGCTTGCTCAATCATTCCATCAGCTCGATCATGTATAATACATGATCAGTGACAGAGGCACCATCCCGCATTTTGGCGTTGAAGATGGCACAACTATTCTTGTGCCTCTCCACATCATCGGATGTGCCAAAGGCATCCTCCAACACTTGAAGCATGTCCTTTGACTGAGCCGTCTCGAATCTACGACTAAACTTGTCGCTCATGGCAGCCAGCATGATACAGCGCACCGTGGTCCGGTCACTGAGCCACTTCTGGTAAGTGTCTCTGACTGTTCTATGTGCATTGGTAGCTGGCTCCTCAGGTGCAGGATCTATTATCACATATAGGATCCGTTTGTGCTTCAGGACTATCTTCAACTTTCGGTACCAGCTACCAAAGTTGGATCCCACCAACTTATCATTGTCCAACAATGATCGGAGCGATAGGGAAATGGCCATATTTGCACAAAGGAGAACCATAACCTAATTAGTAATTGATTCATTAAACCTAAAGATTTGGACTTTAATCAAAAGGTTTCTCCCACTATTTTATTCGAATTGGTAGCCTCTACCTCCAATTCGAGGAATTACCTTAATTCCTTAGTGGGTACTAGAATCCACTTAGACTGTACACAAGCCCAACTTTGGTTGGCCAACCCATGTACATCTAAGGGTAGGTTCATAACCAATTGTTTCTCTAAATAATTTCTAGTAATTTTAATTTTGCCCTAGAAACCTAATCAGTAGGCTTTGGCCTCCACTGTAAGGATCTGGTTAGGTCCAACCATTGACATGACCATACTTGGTGCATCTAACCAACGAATGATTAAGCCCAACTTTGGTTGGCTCACCTAACCACCATTAGAGAGACACTTTCAAATCGTCATATGATGAGTGATAATTCTATTAGTCAACAAGCACCAGGCCTTTGGGTCTGCAATGATTATTGAGTTAATGGACTCATTATCAAACACCTTAATGGGAGGATATGACTCAGTTATCTTCATAACTTTGTCATTTTAAGGACCTAATAATTTTAGAGAATTTAAATGATTTAGAAGATTAGGTCAGATGAACCAGCGTATCATGATCCTCCCACTGGCTTCACCAAGTCAGCTTAAGGAAGACCATTAAAAGGGCTAGTCTAGGAGCACCTAAATCAGTCACACTGATTTACCTAGCTGACATGGGTCAGCTCGAATAGTCAAGTGATCCGATCAAAATATAATTTCACCAAGAGGTCAGGTAAGTTCAATCAGTGGGAGGGTCGGCCAAAGCTTGCCTTAGACACCATCAGAAATGGCCAGTTAAGCGGGCTCCCAATTAGAAACCACCAGTCTAGTTTACCTTAGACACCAACTGGTTTAATTAGTTTCAATTAGATCAACCTAACAGTTCATGCTAGACCGCTTAGCCAAGAATCAAGTCCATTTGGTTCTCGTTAAAGACATGGACTTGACCAACTACAACTATTGTAATTGATCTAGAAAATTCTTGACCTAATCTAAGACAACAATTGATTAGATTTAGCCAATTCTCTAATTAAGTCCATCTTTAATCTAACCATAGGTCTAACCCAATTAATGGACCTAATTCTTACTAACCCATTAACCCAATGTGTTATGGTTTGTGTCTTAGGTTCTTCAATTCACAATCCTAGAACCTAATCAAAACAACTTCTTGATTCTTAATTAAGTTTTGGGTTAAGGGTTGGGTTTGACTTTTCAAAAAATAATTTTTATATTTATAAAATAATTTTATAATATGATTCTACCAACCATATTACATGTTTGATTCATAATCAAGATGCAAGTGAAATAAACATGAAACTACTTTAGATCTAATCTAAACAGGTTCATGTAATTGAAATAATTTCAACTTTAAATAATTTCTTTGCACAAAAAATTATTAACAAAGAGATTTTATTTTAGATTTAAATATTTTTTAAATATAATAAATTATAAATTTAATCTAGATCATATCTAACAAATTTATGATTAAAGATAGATCTATACGAACTAGGACAACCTTTGCACTGTAAGGGGTAAACCTTACAGCAGGACGACCTTACAGTTCATGATTGATCTAAAATTTTAATTTTAAATTTAATAATTAAATTATAAATTAGATCTAATCTAAGAAATAATCTAAGTATGTATAAATAATCATGTAATGAAGAACCTAGGCTCTGATACCAATTGAAGGTACCAGATCTAGGATTTCAGGGTTAGATCTTGAAACTTTTTCAAGATCATGCAGTGAAAGACTAAAATAAATCAAAATTTATTTTTTAAAATTAGAGAATTCTTAGATCTAAGATCCTATTACATGATTATTACATAGGATTAAATCAAAAATTAAAATATATAGAGCATGAACTACATGTTGATCATATCAACATGTTTCTATACTACATCTAATGTATGTATTAAACAATAGATCAGATCTATTATCTTACAAGTTAGACGTTCTAACCTTGTTGATTTGGGATTGAGGATGATATTATAAGTTGTACATGCATCCGACCTCTAGGAGTCATCCACACGAGCCCACGAATCTCGACCAGAAGTCCTGCTTCAGGAAATCAGCACAGTATGCTAGTACTGTGCTGATCCTTCTTTGATGGTTGATCAGGTACCTCCTTCTTCTTGATTTGGGTTCTTCCAAAGATGAAAAGTAGGAAGAGGAGTTTCAGATCTGAGATGCTCTCAGAAACTCAAGATGGAGGAAGGGAAGAGATGAAAACAAACAACCCTAGAAGAAGACCCTCTTCTTCTTCTCGTTTCTCTCTCTAAACACCCTATATTGTGTCTATTATATCTCCATGACCCAAAGGTATTTCTCTCTGATTTTTGGATGGCCCAAATATATCTCAAATCTCTATCTTCTTCAAAAATATCATAAAGAAACTCATTTTATAGAGAGAGATATGATAGAGTCCTTGTCTAGGTCAAATACCTAGTCAAGGCTTATCTAAACATGGCAAGATAAGGGGCGCCCAACTCTTGAGCATCTCCTCCTTATTTTCATGCATGGACCACTAGAAAAGGATGCACAATATATACCCTAAAAGCCATGAAAATTTTAAAAAAAAATTGGATAAATTTGGTGCAAAATTGAAAGAGTTTTGGATTTTTAAAACTCTATCTCATAGAATTCGAAATCCAAACTTATTCCTCTTTGATTTGATCCAAACCACCTTCCATGTAAAAAAGAAGAGAGAAAATCTTTTGTGGATGTGGGAGAGACCTAGGAGAGGGCTTTTGTCACACAAAATAAGAGGGGATTGGCATGGAATAAGAGAGAGGACTTGGGGGGGGCTTATGTGGCGCAAGGTGGAATCCTAGTCTTACTAGGATTCTATCTTATGACTTGTTTTAATTTGGTTTCTCTAATCAAATCAAATCAAAATTAGATCAACCCAATTAAAATAGGTCTTAACCTAATTAAGAATCTAATTTAATCAGATTAAATTAGATTTAATTTTCTAATCAAATTAAAAATTAGGTTGACCCAATCCTAATTGAACTAGGACTAGTTTTTCCTTGCAATTGGCTTATCCAATAAACCAATTGGACTTGATCCAATCAAGCCCAAACTAAATCTAATTAAATTATATTTAATTAGACTTAATCTCAGCCCATTGGCTTAATCAGATTAAGCCAATTAGTAATCAAATTGCTAATCGATCCTCCTACAACACTTGCACTGGGTTAAATGTCAATCATATTGATCATTTAACCCTAGAATGATTCTTAATCGTTGATCAACCATCCGATCGGATGATGAACTCTAATGTGTGTGACCTCATAGGTCTGAACCTAAGTCGGTAGTACAGAAATAAATTTTTATACCAATCGAAGTGACCATCTAGCAATGGTACCCGATGATCGGATAGGTCGAATGTGTAGAACAACATCCTTAGAACCCATGCGGATATAGTTTCTATATAATTCATCTCCTTGACTAAAATGATCATAGGACAACTTAGAGTTCAACTATCAACTCTGATTAGGTTGTCCACATTGTATTTTAAAATATCAAATCCATCTAATGGATTACCCTGACCAAAGTTTTGCTAAATTGAAATACAGCGACTCATTCTTCTCCAACTCTTGGAGTGATCAATCCTATTTCGATCACACTCTGACTTCGCAAGTACTTGACTGTGCCTAGAAGCCTTTCATCTCTGAATTAAAAATTTAGTTAGTCCAGTACCAAAGCACAGTGAGTTGCTTGCAAGTCACTGAGGCGATCTCAGGTCTAAGGGACACTTATACCTATATCCCATCAGAGACATTCTCGACAGCAGAATACTCTAGAATTGATCACGTTCAATGATGATGTACCCTTACATCTCATCTGTATGCCATACCAGTGTCTCCACACTCCTTGGTTAAGAGGACAACCAACCCATATGGCCTACAGCGACCTATGCTCGATAGAAGTTGTCGTCCTTATTAACAGCCTATCATTTGATCGTGAACAATTTTAAGGACTAATCAATAAATTCTCTCTTTATCGAATTTAAATAGTCCTAAAGACTTCATCATAATAACGGAGTTCATTAAAAGATGAAGACCTATGATGAAAATACCAAAAATATATTTTATTTATTAACAAATCAATTACAATACTTGGTTGCTCAACCGTCAATAGCTTGACGATTGGCTTTTGGGACACATTTCCCAACATCCATCTCATTAGAGACAAGATGTTGTCCTTGAAGAGTAGACAGGAAGAACAATATAACAGATCCATTCACTAAAGCCATACCAAAGTAGCTATATAATCACCATTTTATGAGATATAAAGGCGATTGGCTTTAGTGCAAGTCAGAGATTGAAAGAAGAATGCTCTATAAGCCAATCGCAAGTGTGTTGCGATGGAACTTTTCTTTATAACTTTTCAACTCATAAAATGATATTTATTATTTGAGGTATTGATTTATCATATTAGCTGCATCTTATTATGTCTAAGATTATGATGAACTCCAAAGATTAGGACAATGATTTTAGGAGATATGAATGGGTCATACTAGTGAGACCTAAAATCCTAAAACTCTAATCTTTAACATTCCTGATTGTAGGAGCATTGAGTCAGAGATCAATGTTTCGAATAGACTGGTACATCCTATGTATGCTCGATGGAGAGGGTGGCAGATCTCACTAGCCACTTGTGTGGGATACTAATACAAAGATGTGGGTGCTCATTTGAAAAATGAGTTCACTGAATTGACTCGATGAAAGAGAACATCTTATGGAAGCCTTACTTGCATATCAAAGATGGTTCTCTAAGTGAGAGTTGTGTAAGTAATTCTTAGACCTGAGACCACCATAGAATCTTGTGCACATGAATCCATATTTTGATTCATACCCAGGTATGGAATTAAGACATGTACGGGGTGTTCTGGATATGGTGGAGTGTATATGAAGGTTGTGAGTAGGTCAACATGGAATCGATCACTCATAGTAAGAGGAGATCGCATTCTGTGTATTCTCAATCCTAGATGACCTGAAAAAAAAATCTTTTAGCCAAAAGCAAGAAGGAGATTGAAAAGAGTTTCTAATGCTTCTTTATTGAAGTCATCATTAGTTAATTGAGAATCGATATGAATATGTGTTTGAGTTTGACATGATTCCATACTCATGAATATATTCAAGGTGCAGGGATGATCGAAGGATTGAATTATACGGTAACTTACCACTGAAGAGTATATTTGATATTTTTATAAAATTTTACATCTTCTAGATAGTCATGATATGTTGCTAGACATCATTCTTAATTTATAAATTTTTGATCAAATTAAAGAGTTTAATTCGATCGCCAATTAGAAAAGATTATAATTGTTGAACTCGGGTTAGCTCGATTGGATCTAAATCAATTACATTGAAATCTAATCAAAATTGGTCAACTTGTACCTGAATCTACTGCCAGCTAGATGTGGAATCTAGTAGATCACACACATATAAAAATTGGCTAAGGATTCTTTTGAAAAAGGTTGATTGGAATTTTGGATTCAATCAGGGCTTCGGTAAGCATGCTAGCACATGTGGAACCCTTGCTCCTTTGGAGGTCAATTTGGTCTCATCCCTTACTAATTAGCTAGCCCAATTTAGTGGGTATTTGGGTCAGGTCATGCCACCTAGAAGCAGCTCAAATTAGGATGCCACATCTCATTATAACACAATTATGAAGTGTTCAAGTTGTGATGGACTCTTGGCGCAAAATAGGTTCTGCATACAAGTGTTGGCATGGGCAGAAGAAAAGAGTCCTTCTGGTATGGGATTAAGATGTGTGTGGTAGCTCATATCACCCTCCATCTTTTGATGCACATCTCAAGGCATGAGATGTATTTTTTCTGGAATTTTTGGGATGGAGAAAAATTAGAAAAATGAAGGAAGTCTCGCGCGCACGCAGAAGCATCCCATCTCTCCGAGATTTGGAGTCTTTCTCCTCATCAAATTCTTTCAAAATGGAATAATTTTTGATGATAACATTTTTCATTTGATAAAATATTTTTGATAATTTTTCTAAAATTTTTTCAGACTTATCTAGATACCAAATAGATGCCATAAGTTCCTCCTCACGCCTACACATGGGGTGATCAGACTTTGCATGAAAGGATGTGAGAACACATCCATTTGTGAGAATTTTTATTTACTCATTATATGTTCTAGAACTAAGATTGAATTCTCTATCCACATAGATTTTTGAGAATTTTTTTGATTTGAAAAGAGATATGAAAACATCCCTTCTTTGGTCGCACGCGCAGAGCAAGGTGCTGATCGACATATCATTGATAAGAGTCCTTCTGTTTGAAGGAACTCTTATCTCTGATCATCAGATCAGATAGCCCTCTTGGATGAAGTGCATCCCTCTCTTTTGGCATCCTTCTAGTGGCTATAAATTGGCCGAGGTGATAGGTGTTGGGAAATGTGTCCTAAAGCCAATCATCTAAGTGGTAGATGATTAGAATTAGTATATGAATTATCTAATAATAATAGTTATTTGGTAGGTTCATCATAAAAGTTCTATCTTCCTTAAATAAACTCCTAAATTATGATGAAGTCCTTAGAACCACAGTCAATCGATAAAAAAGAATTTATCGGATGGTTCTTAAATTGTTCATGATCAAATGATAAGTTATTAACAAGGACGATAACTTATCAAGTGTAGGTCGCTGTATGCCATATGTGTTGGTTATCCTCGTAACCAAGTGGTGTGGAGATACTGGTATGGCATCCAGATGAGATGTAGGAGTACATCTGCATAGAACGTGACCAATATAATACTCTACTGGCAAGAGTAGCTAGCTAAGGCCAATGGGTATAAGTGTCCCTCCGACCTGAGATCACCACAGTGACTTGCAAGCAACTTACTGTACTTTGGTGCCAGACTGTCTGTATTTTTAATATAGATTCGAAAAATTTTTGGGTACAGTCAAGTACTTGTGAAGTTGGTGTGTGAGTCAAGATGGGATTGACCACTCTTGATTAACTTCAGGAAGAGAATGTCTCGCTGTATTTCAATTTAACAAAATCTAGGTCTGGGTAATCCTTGTGAGGAGTCACGAGATTTGCAAAATTTTGAGACACAATAGAGATGACTTGTATGAGTGTTGATAGCATACTCGAAGTTATCTTGAGCATTATTGATCAAAGGGATAAATTATACGGTAACCATGGGTCAGGATTCTTAGAATGTTGCTTTGCATACATTCGACCTATCTGGACGTCAGAAACCATTGCTAGATGGTTACTTTGACTGATACAGAAATTGGTTCCTATGCTACCAGCTTAGGTTTGAACCTGTAGAATCATACACATAAGAGGTTGTAACCTAATCAGATGGTTAATCGATGATTGAGAATCGTTCTAAGGTTATACGATCAATGTGATTGATGTTTGACCTAATGCAAGTGTTGAAGGAGGATCAATTAGCAATTGGATTGCTAATTGACTCAATCTGATTGAGCAATTGGGCTGAGATTAAGTCTAATTGAATTTGATTCAATTAGAATTAGTTTGGACTTAATTGGATTAAGTCTAATTGGTTTATTGGATAAGCTAGTTGCAAGGGAGAATGAGTCCCTGTTCGACTAGGAGTTGTATGCACCTAATTTCTAATTAAGTTAAGATTTAAATCAGAATTAAATATGATTTAATCTAATTTAATTAGATTTTTAGTTGGACTAGGATCACCCTTAATTAGGTTGCAATTAATCTGGATTGGGTTCAAAGAGTTTGACCTAGTCTACATGAGAATCTTAGTTAGACTAGGATTCCATCTTCTCCCTTGCGCCACCTAAGAAAGCCCACGCCCACATATTTATTTCCAAATATTTTTTTTATGATATCCATGTCTAAGGAATGTAATCTCACACCACTTATTTTAGAGATTTAAATCAGATTTGATTTGGTTCATTATGGAAAGTGGTTTGGATTTATTTCCTTTGAAAAAGTCTCTCTTGACAAAAACTCCTCTCCCCTCTCTTGCGCCAACTTTCTCCATGCCTACCTTTTCTTTTTGTTTCCTCTTTTGTCCGTGATTTCCTGATTTCCTTGCAAATAATAAGGGAAGGGGCATCCAAGAGTTGGACGCCCCATGGTTTCCTTGTTTGACTAGGTCATTTGACCTAGTCTACCTTATCTAGTGATGCCTCCTATATGATAGGAGGTGGGAGTCAGAAATCTATGATTTTTTCATAGAAAAGATAGAGAAGAAAGAGGATGGCATGGATGTTTTGAGGCACCAATTTTCTTGGAGGAGAGTCTTCTATCAAGACATCAAAAGTTGATATCTTGTAGAGATAAAAGGTAAGAGAGAAGATTGTTTTCTCTTATTGTTTTTCTTTCAGTTTATTTTTTCTTTATTTTTATGATTTTTATGTGATAAAAATTTAAGAGAGAAAGAGAGATGGTGTGGTGGATCTATGCTCCAATGAGTTGGGGCATGGTGATCTGATTTTGGACTGATCTGATCATGTCCTGATGAGAGAAGAAGAAGAAAAAAAAAGTCATCTCTTAAGGTTTCTTTTAGAACCCTTCTTCTCCATCAATCATGAGATTTTTTTATGAGAAAAATTAGATAACATAAGATTTAGAAGTTTAAAAAATATCTAGAGGAAAAGGTCTCCTCATGTCCTAGTATAGAGATGTTCTCAGGACATCAATCATTGATGTCCTAAAAGAGAAGATCTATCTTCTCTTAGGACCTTTTCTATTATATATTATTTCTGATTTTAGGGAGGTCCAAGGGTTTGACTTCTCCCTCATTCTTCCTCATATTCTTCATCTCTTGGAATGTCCAAGAGATTCGAAGAATATTTTTAGATTAACCATCCGGAGGGATCTGCAAGAAGCTAGCACTTCGAGCGGATCTTCGTTCGATGAACCTTCGATTTTGTTGCAGCCTCGTGTGGATCTCATGTAGAGGCTGGATGCGTGTGTGGCTCCAAAGATAATAAAAAAAATCAACCATAGAGTTCTCGATCCGTGCGAAGGTAAGAGATCTGATCTCTTCTCTTACCTAGATGTGATCTAGGTTTTAGATCTAAAACTGTTTTAGATCTAGTATATTGATTTGATCAATACCAATGCTTTTATTTTCTGACTTATAAATACAATATGACTTGTTATAGGTTCTAGTTATAGGGTTTAGTAATCTGATTACATGCATCTGTAGATTAAATTATTTAATTTACATATTCTGCTACATTACATTTCAAAAATATTTTAAAATACATACATGAAACCCTGCATTTTTTTCATCAGTGGTATCAGAGCTATCTAGATTCTTTTATAACATATTCATGACTATATTAAAATAAATCTAAAAAATAAAATAATGATCGCACGGATTGTAGGTTGTCCTGCTGTAAGATTTACCCCTTACAGTGTAAAGGTTGTCCTTATACATTGTGATCTAGAAAATTAAAAAAAAATTAAATAAATCTTGTCATGAATGTTTTAGATTAGGTCTATTTCATTTCATGAATTTTTATGTAATATACATAGATTAAAATCAGCCAAGAATAGGATCTTACGAAGGTTCTGTTTGCTGATCGAGCTGGTGCTCTCAAAAATCAGGCCGGCTCGACCAGCATGCCAGCTTGAAATAGCATTGTAGAATGCTGTTCGAGCCGGCTCGATTAGGAATCGAGCTGGCTCGTCTGAAAATTGGGTCAGCTCGAATAGGATCCGAGCCAGCTCGACTGAAAGTTGGCTGAATTATTTTTCTAACTGATTTTAATTGTTTTAACCTACAATTAGTGTTTGTTAGTGAAATAAGCAGACCCATTTTTTGAAAGGAATATGCCCTATAAGCCAATCAAAATGTATAAATAGATGGATATTTTTTTTGTCTCCCGACAACTCATGTACTGATGTTTTAAATAAATAAAGGCATTTAGTTCATCATATGCTGCATCTTATTTTGATGAACCCCATAAATTAGGGCTATGGTTTTGGGGTTATGATGCGATCATACCAAGTGAGACCTAAAACCTTAAAACTCTAATTTTAAATATTCCTAGTCGACGGAATATTGAGTAAGGGATCAATATTTTCGGTAAGACTGGTACATCCTGTGTATGCTCGACAGAGAGGATAATTGATCTCACAATTACTTGTGTATGACACTAATATAAGGATGTAAGTGTTCATTAGAGAATGAATTCACTGAATTGATCCAATTAAAGAATATCTGATGGAGTCTTATCTACATGTCAACAGATTTTTTCTTATAGTGAGAATTATGCATGTAAATCTTTTGACCTGAGACTGCCATAGAACCTTATAAGCATGAATCCATATTTTGGATCATACTCATTCATGATTTAATCATGTACGGGATGTTCTGGATATGATGGATTTCTTATGAAGGTTGTGAGTAGGTCAATATGGAAACGATCGCTCCTAGTAAGAGGAGATCACATCCTATCTGCTTCAATCAAATAATGATTCAGGAAGACTTTGATCAAAGCATTATGAAAAAATTAGAAATGATTTCTAATATTTTATAAATCGAATCATTATTATTTGATCAAGAAAAATATGAATATAAAATTGGGGTTGACATTTTTTCATACCTAAACTTATATTCGGGATGCAGAATGATCGTAAGATCAAGTTGCACGGTAATTTTCACTGAAGGGTATTTTTGGTATTTCCATCAAAATTCCATATCTACCAGGTAGACATGATACATTACTAGATGTCAATCATGTCTTGTGAGTTTGATCAAATTAAAGAATTTAATTAGATCATTAATTAAAAGCTATTTTGATTGATCAAAACGGTTCAGCTTGATTTGACCTAAATCGGCTAGATTGTGTTCTAACCAAATTAGTTTAAATTGCACCTGGACTCACTGCTGGCTAGATGTGGAACCCAATGGGTCACACACAAAGGGAATTGATCATGGGTTTAATTTGATTAAACCATGTTTGCAAGTTGAACATGCTAGCACATGTTGCAAACCCTAGCATTTAGATTCGAATCGAATTCGAATCGGGTTCTGATTTGGGCTAATTTAGAACCAATTTGAGCCAAATTAGATTTGGTCTTGAAGTGGGTTCGAAGTGTTTTAATTGGGCTTGCTGTTGGGTGCCATAAAACCAGGGAACCACACACCTAAGAGTCTCTCTCTTGGCGTGTAGATTTAAATCCATGCGCATGAGCCACATGGCGCATGGATGGAGTTGGCACCACCTTTAGATAAGGTCTATCCTATTTTTCTCCGTAACCTTTATTCTACAAATGTATTTTAGATGTCTTAGGAGGTGCTTAAGAGTCCTTCTGAGTATTAAACTCATCGTAGAAGAATTAAGAGAAGGGATAAGGATTAAATCCATGTGCCACCTCTTGAAAGCGCCCCTTTGAAATTTCAAATGGGGAGATAAGTTTTAAATTATCCATGCCCCTTAATCTCTTGCGCCATTCTTCAAGTTGGCACCATCTATCTTGGCCATTGGATGGGCTTCCTTCCAGATCCAAAGGCATGGGTTGATGGCGCCAATAAGAGAAGCTTCGTGACTTCTCATTTGAACACCGTAAGTTAAGATCGAAGAGTCTTTCTGAAATAAGGCATCTCTTCAACCCAATTTTGATGTACACATGGCATTTCTTAACTTATGGGGCATGAGAAATTGACAAGAGGCGTGAGATAAATTGTAAGAGGGTGTGAGATGTTTTGGATTGCACCTTTACGTGCAATATAAATAGGGGTGCACGCCGAGGAGTCTTGGGTATTCAGAAATCTTCTTTCTTTCTTACAAGAGGCTCTGCTTGTCCAATTTTCTTTATTCTTTCTCTCTAGCCTAGATAAAGTCCTGATAAAGGATAAAAAATCTTCCAAAAGGCTTAGAGAATTGGAATAAAAATTAAAGAGACAAGGAGCAAGAAAGAAAGGGAAGAAAAGGTCCAACAGTGTGACAACAAAGCCAAGAAAGGAGGTTCTGCCCAAATTGCATTTAAATTCTGATAAATCAGAATTTAATTGTAGAGTATTTTCTAATAAGTGTTAGAGAGTTAATCGAGTCCCCGTGTGGATCAACGTTGGAGGGTGAACACGTGGGCACCTTGTGGAAACCCAAACAGATTGCTGCCGGCAACTAAGCACAAATCAGGGTTTAGCGATAAGAGGTATGTTTCTATATCTTTTATTTGATATTAATGCATATTATATGGTTTAATTTCTGATAAGGTGATCTTGGAGTTAGGTTTTATTTTTATGATTTCATAATAATTGCTTTGAAATCCGTGCTTCCGCCATTGTATTAAAACCTTTCAGTGGTATCAGAGCCACCTTGTTAGAATTAAATCATATGATGATATGTTAATGATTTAAAGGCAATATTATAAATATGATATGATCATTATTTATGTTTTAATATGATATTAATATGATGAGATCATATTCATTATTTCATAATTAAATCATGATGTATATAATTTTGGAATGTTGCTATGTAATATTGAATTGTGTTCACTATGATGCTATTTGACGAGATCATATTCATTATTTCATAATTAAAATATGAAGTGTATAATTATGGAATGTTGCTTTGTCATATTGAATTGTGTTCACTATGATGCTATATGATGAGATCATATTCATTATTTCATAATTAAAATATGAAGTATATAATTATAGAATGTTGCTTTGTCATATTGAATTGTGTTCACTATGATGCTATATGATGAGATCATATTCATTATTTCATAATTAAAATATGATGTATATAATTATGGAATGTTGCTTTGTCATATTGAATTGTGTTCACTATGATGCTATATGATGAGATCATATTCATTATTTCATAATTAAAATATGATGTATATAATTATGGAATGTTGCTTTGTCATATTGAAGTGTGTTCACTATGATGCTAATTTTTTTTATTCATATATTTATTATGATATAGAAATTAAATATGCATTGAGACCTGAAAAATCCTCTGTAAAATGATATTAAGTTGTAGTGTAATTAACCAATAGTAGAACCAGTCGATGATGTCTAATTGATCAATCGGTGTCTAGGAAAGTGGTTCATGATTGGTAAAGAGAATGTGGTTTCTAATTGGTTCCGTTGTCTGACCTGGCCAAAATTTATTGATGTCTAAGGAAAGCAACGGGGGGACCCCCGCCTCTCTTCCACTTACCTGGCTGATTAGATTAATTTAATTCTTGACTGGGATGCTCGGTGTTATATTCACTATATTATGGCCTTCCTTCATGCTAGGACATTACTATATCACGAACCATATTAGGTTTATTGTGTAACCACAAGACCAATTATAGAAACTGACATAATATTGTTCTGGCGCATCGAGATGCTTACAGTAATTTTTTGAGTATAATGCTTTGTTGTGTAACCACAAAAGCATTTATATTCTATTTTGACTGTATTAAAATGAAGGGTCCTACTTAACTAAAATATTATGGTCTGTTGTGTAAACACAAGGCTATTAATGTTTTAGAGGCCGGGGCTTATTATTGAGAATTGCATGAGATGCAATTGGAAAGAGTTTCCTACCTTTAAACTTATAAAAAGTTTGTTGTGCAGCCACAAGATCTTTTATAAGGAATTAGGGTCTCAATCCCACTAAGAAAATCAATCAGGGTTTTCTCAAACATCATACTAGAGGGTTATGATGTCTGATAAAAATAGTGGGAGACACAATAAAATTAAAGTCCTAATTTAATTATGTATATCATCTTGAGTTGTTCGCTTATGTAATGTTCTTTATTATGTAGATTAATGGCTTCTTCACTTTCACTTCGCTCCATTTTGGATACAAATAAATTGACTGGTACAAACTATGTGGACTGATTAAGAAATCTTAAAATAGTACTTAGTCAAGAGAAGCTTTCTTACATTCTCGATACCCATGACATTGAGCCAGTTGGGGAGGATGCCACAGAGGAAGAAAAAACTACATATAGGATGTGACAAAATGATTCTTTAACTGTCAAGTGTATCATACTTGTCTCTATGACAAATGAGTTACAGAGGCAGCATGATAGCATGGACACTCATTTCATATTGCTCAATTTAAAAGAGCTTTATGGAGAACAGAGTAGGACTGCAAGATATGAGATATCTAAGCAGTTATTTCGTGCCAGAATGACAGAGGGGTCATCTGTACAAAACCATGTTTTGATGGTTATTGACCTGATCACTCGATTAGGTCAATTAGGTTTTGTTATGGATGGAGAGTTGAGTCAGGATCTAATCCTGTAATCACTTCCAGAATCATTTGCTCAGTTTGTCGTGAACTATCACATGAACAAACTGAATTCTTCCTTGCCTGAGCTGTTAAATATGCTCAAAACAGCAGAGAGCCATATCAAGAAGGATAAGGCTCCTCTTCTTCTTGTGGATGGGATCTCCAAGAAGAAGACAGGCAAAAAGGGTTCTAAAAGGAGGTTGAACCCTAAAGGTGGTATAAATAAGAGAAAGAAGAAAAAGAAGACCTCCGGACAGTCGACCTGCTTCCACTGCGGCAAGGTAGGTCATTGGAAAAGGAATTGCAAGGCTTATCTTGCAACAGTGAGGACTGGTGCAAATAATGCACCAAAAGGTATGTATGAGATAAATACAATATTATCATTGAATTCTTCCATATCAAACTCATGGGTATTAGATACTGCCTGTGGTTTTCATATCTGCAAATCATTGCAGGGGCTACAGAAAATTAGAAGTTTGAGGAAGGGAGACTTCGAGCTCTATGGTGCTGGAGGAGATTCTATCCAAGCAGAAGCTGTAGGGACATATATCTTGAAGTTTCCTTCTGGAAAGATCTTAGAGCTAATAAATTGTTATTATATGCCTAAGATCATTAGAAATATTGTATCTGTACCTTTGTTGATAAAACAAGGATATCAAATATCTGTAACGAGCAATGGTTGCTCAATTAATTTTTTTAATGAAATAATTTGTCATGGTATTTTTGACAATGGTTTGTTGACTCTATGCTTGAATGATAATATTTTTCATGTTGATGAAAATAGTAAACGTAAGAGAGATAATGTAAATAATACCTTACTTTGGCATTGTCGACTTGGTCATATTAGTGAGACTAGGATTAACAAGTTGTACAAAGAAAAGTTCTTTGATTCTTATGATTGTGAATCATTAGGAACTTGTGAATAATGTCTCATGGGTAAAATGACCAAGACTTCATTTAGTGGACATGGAGATAGGACAAACGAGTTGTTAGGACTTGTACATACAGATGTATGTGGCCCTATGACAACTCATGCCAGAGGTGGATACTCATATTTTATTATATTTACAGATAATTTTCTAGGTTTGGATATGTGTATCTTATGAAACATAAATCCGAAGCCTTTGATAAATTCAAAGAGTATCAAAGCATGGTCGAAAAACAAACTGAAAAAAGTATAAAAATCCTTCGATCTGATCGAGGAGGAGAATACTTGTCCAATGAATTTTTAGACCATCTTAAAGCAAAGAGAATTATCTCTGAATGGACACCTCCTTATACGCCACAATTAAATGGTGTAGCCGAAAGGAGGAACCGTACCTTATTAGATATGGTACGATCCATGATGTGCTTCACTGAATTGCCTACTTCCTTCTGGGGTTATGCTTTAGAGACCGCAATAATTATCTTGAATAGAGTACCTTCTAAATCTGTATCTAACACTCCATATGAAATATGGAGAGGTAAGAAGCCCAATCTTAAATATTTTAAGATATGGGGATGTTCAGCATATGTCAAAAGAAATTTTGGACATAAACTAGATACTAGAGCAGATAAATATTTGTTTATAGGATATCCTAAGGATAGTATAGGATATCTATTCTACCACCCTACTGAACAAAAGATATTTGTAAGTAGGCATGCCACTTTCATGGAGAAAGAATTTATCCTAGAAAGAGGCAGTGGGAGAAATATTGAAATTAATGAAGTTCAACAAAAATAAATAGATATTTCTCAACCAAATATTTACATAAATAAAGAAGAACTAGAACACATAACTCCTATCCATAGGTCAGAGAGGGTACGATATGTACCTATAAGGTATGGGTTCATTATTGAGAATAATGAAGCCCAAGTCATTGAGAATGATGAACCTTTGACCTATACAGAAGCTGTCATGAGTAAGGACTCAGACAGATGGCAGGATGCTATAAAATCCGAGATGGACTCCATGTACACCAACAAAGTATGGACTTTGGTTGATGCACCAGAAGGGGTAAACCCTATTGGGTGCAAATGGGTCTATAAGAAAAAGATTGGAGCAGATGGTCAAATAGAAATCTATAAAGCTAGATTGGTAGCTAAAGGTTTCAGGCAAAAATAGGGTATTGATTATGATGAAACTTTTTCACTTGTTGCCATGCTCAAATCTATTCGGATAATGCTTGCAATAGCAGCATACTATGATTATGAAATATGGCAAATGGATGTGAAGACCACCTTCTTGAATGGTTTTCTAGAAGAGGAGGTCTACATGTCACAGCCAGAGGGTTTTGTCTCAAATGACAGACCAAATCTAGTATGCAGGCTTAAGAAATCCATTTATGGATTAAAGCAAGCCTCAAGGAGTTGGAACATCTGCTTTGATGTAACAATCAAAGAATTTGGCTTCATAAAAAATATGGATGAACCTTGTGTGTATAAGAAGATTAGTGGGAGTGCCCTAGTTTTCTTGGTTCTGTATGTAGATGACATACTCCTTATTGGGAATGATATTCTAATGTTACAAATAGTCAAATTATGGCTATCAAATAAGTTTTCCATGAAAGACTTGGGGGAAGCATCCTATATACTTGGTATAAAGATCTATAGAGATAGATCTAAAAGGATGCTAGGCTTATCTCAGTCTAAGTACATTGACTTAATACTGAAAAGATTCAGTATGAATGAAAGTAAAAGAGGTTATTTACCCATGAGTCAAGGCATACATCTCTCTAAGAAGATGTCTCCTAAGACAACTGAAGAGAGAAATAGAATGAGTTCTATTCCTTATGCTTCGGCTGTAGGATCAATAATGTATGCTATGTTATGTACCAGGCCTGATGTAGCTTATGCCTTAGGCATAGCCAGTAGATTTCAGGCTGATCCAGGAGAGGATCATTGGAAGGCTGTGAAAAATATTCTAAAGTACTTAATAAGGACTAAGGATATTTTTCTCATATATGGTGGATCTGATCTTAAACTAGAAAGATACTCTGATTCTAGTTTTCAATCAGACCCAGATGATAGCAAATCCATTTCAGGGTATGTCTTTACTTTGAATGGTGGAGCAGTGAGTTGGAAGAGTTCTAAGCAGCAAACAGTAGCTGACTCAACTACAGAGGCAGAATACATAGCTGCAAGTGAAGCCGCCAAGGAAGCTGTCTGGATGAAGAAGTTCATCACTGAATTGGACGTTGTTCCTGAGATTGAGAACTCAGTACCACTTTATTGTGATAATACTAGAGCAGTTGCTCAAGCAAAGGAACCCAGGTCTCACCATAAATCCAAGCACATTTTGAGATGCTTCCATCTTGTTCATGAAATAATTAAAAGACAAGATGTTATTATTGAACGAGTAGACACAAAGAACTACATAGCGGATCCATTCACTAAAGCTTTACCACAGCAGCAATTCGATCGCCATCTCAATTGTATGGGGTTGAAATATAAGGGAGATTGGCTTTAGTGCAAGTGGGAGATTGAAAGGAATATGCCCTATAAGCCAATCAAAATGTATAAATAGATGGATATTTTTTTTGTCTCCCGACAACTCATGTACTGATGTTTTAAATAAATAAAGGCATTTAGTTCATCATATGCTGCATCTTATTTTGATGAACCCCATAAATTAGGGCTATGATTTTAGGGTTATGATGCGATCATACCAAGTGAGACCTAAAACCTTAAAACTCTAATTTTAAATATTCCTAGTCGATGGAACATTGAGTAAGGGATTAATATTTTCGGTAAGACTGGTACATCCTGTGTATGCTCGGCAGAGAGGGTAATTGATCTCACAATTACTTGTGTATGACACTAATATAAGGATGTAAGTGTTCATTAGAGAATGAATTCACTGAATTGATCCAATTAAAGAATATCTGATGGAGTCTTATCTACATGTCAATAGATTTTTTCTTATAGTGGGAATTGTGCATGTAAATCTTTTGACCTGAGACTGTCATAGAACCTTATAAGCATGAATCCATATTTTGGATCATACTCATTCATGATTTAATCATGTACGGGATGTTTTGGATATGATGGATTGCTTATGAAGGTTGTGAGTAGGTCAATATGGAAACGATCGCTCCTAGTAAGAGGAGATCGCATCCTATCTGTTTCAATCAAATAATGATTCAGGAAGACTTTGATCAAAGCATTATGAAAAAATTAGAAATAGTTTCTAATATTTTATAAATCAAATCATTATTATTTGATCAAGAGAAATATGAATATAAAATTGGGTTTGATATTTTTCCATACCCAAACTTATATTCGGGATGCAGGATGATCGTAAGATCAAGTTGCACGGTAATTTTCACTGAAGGGTATTTTTGGTATTTCTACCAAAATTTCATATCTACCAAGTAGACATGATACGTTGCTAGACATTAATCATGTCTTGTGAGTTTGATCGAATTAAAGATTTTAATTCGATCATTAATTAAAAGCTGTTCTGATTGATCAAAACGGTTCAGCTTGATTTGACCTAAATCGGCTAGATTGTATTCTAACCAAATTAGTTTAAATTGCACCTGGACTCACTGCTGGCTAGATGTGGAACCCAATGGGTCACACACAAAGGGAATTGATCATGAGTTTAATTTGATTAAACCATGTTTGCAAGTTGAACATGCTAGCACATGTTGCAAACCCTAGCATTTAGATTCGAATCGAATTCGAATCGGGTTCTGATTTGGGCTAATTTAGAACAAATTTGAGCCAAATTGGATTTGGTCTTGAAGTGGGTTCGAAGTGTTTTAATTGGGCTTGCTGTTGGGTTCCAAAAAACTAGGGAACCACATGCCTAATAGTCTCTCTCTTGGCGTGTGGATTTAAATCCATGCGCATGAGCCACATGGCGCATGGATGGAGTTGGCGCCACCTTTAGATAAGGTCTATCCTATTTTTCTCCATAACCTTTATTCTACGAATGTATTTCAGATGTCTTAAGAGGTGCCTAAGAGTCCTTCTGAGTATTAAACTCATCGTAGAAGAATTAAGAGAAGGGATAAGGATTAAATCCATGCGCCACCTCTTGAAAGCGCCCCTTTGAAATTTCAAATGGGGAGATAAGTTTTAAATTATCCACGCCCCTTAATCTCTTGTGCCATTCTTCAAGTTGGCACCATCTATCTTGGCCATTGGATGGGCTTCCTTCCAGATCCAAATGCATGGGTTGATGGTGCCAATAAGAGAAGCTTCGTGACTTCTCATCTGAATACCGTAAGTTAAGATCGAAGAGTCTTTCTGAAATAAGGCATCTCTTTAACCCAATTTTGATGTACACATGGCATTTCTTAACTTATGGGGCATGAGAAATAGACAAGAGGTGTGAGATAAATTGTAAGAGGGTGTGAGATGTTTTGGATTGCACCTTTACGTGCAATATAAATAGGGGTGCACGCCGAGGAGTCTTGGGTATTCAGAAATCTTCTTTCTTTCTTACAAGAGGCTCTGCTTGTCTAATTTTCTTTATTCTTTCTCTCTAGCCTAGATAAGGTCCTGATAAAGGACAAGAAATCTTCCAAAAGGCTTAGAGAATTGGAATAAAAATTAAGGAGACAAGGAGCAAGAAAGAAAGGGAAGAAAAGGTCCAATAGTGTGACAACAAAGTCAAGAAAGGAGGTTCTGCCCAAATTGCATTTAAATTTTGATAAATCATAATTTAATTATAGAGTATTTTCTAATAAGTGCTAGAGAGTTGATCGAGTCTCCGTGTGGATCAACTTTGGAGGGTGAACACGTGGGCACCTTGTGGAAACCCAAACAGATTGCTGCCGGCAACTAAGCACAAATCAGGGTTTAGCGATAAGAGGTATGTTTCTATATCTTTTATTTGATATTAATGCATATTATATGGTTTAATTTCTGATAAGGTGATCTTGGAGTTAGGTTTTATTTTTATGATTTCATAATAATTGCTTTGAAATCCATGCTTTCGCCATTGTATTAAAACCTTTCATTTTTGAAATGAGTCGACCTATTTAGTGAAACAACACTAGATTGTATTAAACCTTTCAAAAATTGAAAATGGTTTTCAAAATGCCAAACCCCAACCCTCAGCCATGAACTTAATTAAAAGAATTAAGTGATTGTTTAGGATCTAGGTTTGTGATTTAAAGATCCTAAGATAATTTCATAAAACATGGGTTAAAGGGTAATGGGTTAGCTTTGATCAGATCATTAACTGGGTTAGACCTAGGGTTAGATTAAATATAGACTAAGTTAAAAAATTGATCAAACCTAATTAAAAGTTAATTAGGATTAGGTCATTTCTATAGATCACTTCAATAGTTGTAGTTGATCAAAGTCTATATATCTAACAAATGGACACTGATCATGGCTCAGCGACTGAGCCCGAGTCTTTAGGCTGACCAAATCAAAATTGATAAACCAGTTGGTGTCTAAGATAAATCAAACTGGTGGTTTTTAATTGGTAGCCCGCTTACCTGACCATTTCTTATGGTGTCTAAGGTAAGCTTTGGTAGACCCTCCCACCGATCATATTTACCTGACCAATATGGTTAATTAGGTCTTGATTAGGTTGCTCATTGATTCGTGCTAACCCTTATCACATAGAAAATCAGTGAGTCTGATTTCATTCAGTAAGACTGATCTAGGTGCCCATGGATCAAATTTGATCCTAGTCCTTGTTAATGACTTGAGAAGTTAGTGGGAGGACTTGACTTGGTGAAGTCAGTGGAAGCAAATTGGTCCATGTCATTTCTATCCTTAAATCACTAATAATTTTAAATTCTCTAAAATTATTAGGTCCTTAAAATGATAAAATTATGGAGATAACTGAGTCATAGCTTTCCATTAAGGTGTTTGATAATGGGTCCATTAACTCAATAATCCTTGCAGACCCAAAGGTCTGGTGCTTGTTGACTAATGAAATTATCACTCATCATATGATGACTTGGAAGTGTCTCTCTAATGGTGGTTTGGTTAGCCAACCAAAGTTGAGCTTAATCATTCATTGGTTAGATGCACCAAGTATGGTCATGTTAATGGTTGGACCTAACCGGATCCTTACAGAGGAGGCCAAAGCCTACTGATTAGGTTTCTGGGGCAAAATTAAATTACTAGAAGTTGTTTGGAGAAACAATTGGTTAATGAACCTACCCGTAGATGCAGATGGATTTACCGATCAAAGTCGGGCTTATGTGTAGTCTATATGGATTCTAGTACCTGCTAAAAAATTGAAGTAATTCTCCAAATTAGAGGTAGAGGCTACCAATTTGAATAAAATAGTGGGAGAACCTTGAGACTAAAATCCAAGTGTCTAGGCTTAAAATAATTCATATACATTAGGTCATTGTTCTCTTTTCTCAAAATAAGGCTAAACCTTAATTGCTCCAATCGCTGTTAGACAGTGATGACTTATGGGACCCAACTTCAATAATTAGTATCGAAAGTTGAATTTGGTTCAGTAGTATGAATGGATTCGTATTGAGGCTTCTTAATCCAGTCAAAATAATTAGTCAAAAATTGATCCAAATCAGGCATGTTGCTTCTACTATTAGAAGCAGGAACATAGGAAGAAGAATTGTCTTGCTTCCCTTGACCATAATAGGCTGAACAAGAGAAAGGAGCAAGAGTTGCTCATCAAGGATGTTATATGATAACACCTTAAAGTTTCTCTATGTAATTATACTACCTAGGTATTAGATACCGATGGTCTTATGCAATTTATTACTAGGACTACAAGTAAGTAGAATATTTGAAAATGGTGAGAGATTCTTGAATGTTAGGGATAGAAGTCTTATTCCAATCCTAACTTTAGGAATTGTAGAGCTTATTTTCAAATATTGTCATTTAGAGTAATTATTACTATTGTCCATTGTTTATGATGAATGTAATCTTTGTTAGCCTTTTGGCCAAAGATGATCATCATTCATTAATAAAGGAAGATTATTATGATATTATTATGAATAATGTTACAATAATACATAGATAATAAGAAAATGACATTTAACATTTACACAGCCTGTTAAGTGTAATGTACACACCCAAGTTAGATAATGTCATGGATGTCTTTCTTTGGCATTATAGGCTTAGTCACCTTGACAAGAATAGGATAAACGCATTGGCTTGAGAGGAAAATCTTGACATCAATGATTGTGAATCATTGATAGCCTGTGAGTCTTGTCTTCTTGAAAAGATGACAAAGTCACCTTTTATGAAAAAGATGAAGGAGCTGATAAAGTTCTAAGTCTCATATATAGTGATGTATGTGGACCTGTGAACTTAAGTACCAGAGGAAGATATTAATATTTCATTACAGATGACCTATCTGGGTATGGGTGCGTCTGGCCTGAATCATTTGAAATATTCAAATGATTCAATAATGAAAGATAGAAACAAACTGGATAAGGTGTTAGAACTCTTCGATCAGATCAAGAAGGCGAATACTTATCCAGTGAGTTTGTGACATATCTAGGAGAGAATTGGATTCTCTCTCAGTGGATTCCTTTTTGGAACACAGTATATTTGAAAGGAGAAGTTGAACTTTGTTAGATATGGTTCAATCTACGATAGGGTTCACTTCTCTGCCTGTTTCAAGATTGTACTCTTGTGTGACTACCTGTTTTACTCTGAAAATATACTAAGTAAGTCTGTTGTGCAGATTCCATATGAGATATGGATCGGGCATAGACCTAGACTCTCTCACCTTTGGGTTTGGAGTTGATCGGCCTATGTCAAAGGTTTGCATACAAATAAGCTTGGTTCTTGATCCAATAGGTGTTTAAGGGTTGCTAATTCTAACATGCTAAAGAACATAAGATGCTCATCAGCAGTAGGGCATTCTTTTTGGAAAGGAGTTCCTTAGAGATGAAACTGATGCCTATCAAGTTGAACTTGGAAGTTTGACTGGTAGAAAATGAACCGACATAATCTAGTAAACCTACAGAATCAAATTTGATTAGATCAAACTCGGAGCCCATTAAAGTAACACCTTTAAGGAGATCTGGTAGAGTACCGTATTAGCCAGATAGACACTTCAGTGTCTAGGTCTGGGATGGCGATCATGTTGAGCTCGATGAGATTAACAAAAATTCGATCACCTATAGGGATGCAATGTAGTGGTCTAACTCTGAGAAGTGGCTTGGAGTCATTAAATCCAAATTGAAGTCCAAGAAAATCAATAGTGTATGGACACTAGATGATTCACCTAAAGGGATAAAACCCATTGGGTGTGAATGAATTTTTCAAAAGGATCAGAGTAGCGCAGACGGAAAGGTGGAGACCTATAAAGCCCATTTCGATATTATCCCAGAGTTGAAACATACATTTTGAACATATATTTTTGTTATGAACAAAGAGGAACCCTACATTTATAAGTGGGCAAAATGTTCTGTAGTGTTATTCCTTGTGTTGTTTGTGGATGAAATTCTCTTAATCGAAAATGGTATTCCAGCATTGCAAGGAATAAAGGTTTGGGTGTCATCTAATTTCTCCATGTTCAAGATCAGATATGGTATACTCACTAATGGTAGTGAGCAGATACCAGTCTGATCTAAGTAAGAACCACTAGAAGATTGTATAGACAATCCTTAAGTATTTAGAAAATACTAAGGTCCAGTGACTCAAATATGAAAATACTGACTTTAAACATGTGGATGTTTCGATTTTAGTTAGATCAAGATGACAACAAAAAAGTGTCAGATCAAACTCTAATTGTAGGAGCAATCTGCTGGAAAAGTTTCAAGCATGATACTTTAGCCTACTCAGTTAGTGATGTAGAGTACATCGTAGCATATGATGCTATCGTGTAAGCTGTGTAGTTGCTGAGCTTCATTAGCAGGTTGGGAGTGGCACCCTCCATCGATAGTCCAGTCCTATCCTAGCACTGGAGCTATAGCTCTAGCTAAAGAACCGAAGGACTAGCATACTCTGTATTGCTATAACTTTTGATTTTAGATCAGGGTGACATCGATCTTTAGAAGATCGATGAAAAAGGAAAACTTGACCGACCCATTTGCTAAGGCCTCAGAACTAAGCAGTTCTACGAACTCAAGTGAAAGATAGGATATTTGATATTGTTCTGATTGATTTTAGTACAAGTGAAAGTTATTGAAAAATGTATCCTAAAGCCAATCATCTAAGTGGTAGATGATTGTAATTAGTATATGAATTATCTAATAATAATAGTTATTTGATAGGTTCATCATAAAAATTTTATCTTCCTTAAATGAACTCCTAAATTATGATGAAGTCCTTAGAACCACAATCAATCGATAAAGGAGGATTTATCGGATGGTTCTTAAATTGTTCATGACCAAATGATAAGTTATTAACAAGGATGATAACTTATCAAGTATAGGTCGTTGTATGCCATATGCGTTGGTTGTCCTCGTAACTAAATGATGTGGAGACACTGGTATGGTATTCAAGTGAGATGTAGGAGTACATTTGCACTGAACGTGATCAATGTAACACTCTACTATCAAGAGTAGCTAGCTAAGGCCAATGGGTATAAGTGTCCCTCCGACCTGAGATCACCATGGTGACTTACAAGCAACTCACTGTACTTTGATGATGAACTGCCTGTATTTTAAATATAGATTCGAAAGATTTTTAGATACAGTCACATACTTGTGAAGTCGGTGTGTGAGTCAAGATGGGATTGACCACTCTTGATTTTTTTCAGGAAGAGAATGTCTCGCTGTGTTTCAATTTAGCAAAACCTAGGCCTGGGTAATCCTCGTGAGGAGTCACAAGATTTACAAAATTTGAGACACAATAGAGATGACTTGTATGAGTGTTGACAGCATACTCGAAGTCATCTTGAGTATTATTAGTCAAAGGGATGAATTATACGGTAACCATGGGTCAGGGTTCTTAGAATGTTGCTTTGCATACATTCGACCTATTTGGACGTCGGAAACCATTGCTAGATGGTTACTTCGACTGGTACAGGAATTGGTTTCTGTACTATCGACTTAGGTTTGAACCTATAGGGTCACACACATAAGAGGTTACAATCTAATCAGATGGTTAATCGATGATTGAGAATCATTCTAAGGTTAAACGGTCAATGTGATTGATGTTTGACCTAATGCAAGTATTGCAGAAGGATCAATTAGCAATTGGATTGCTAATTGGCTCAATCTGATTGAGCAATTGGGCTGAGATCAAGTCTAATTGAATTTGATTCAATTAGAATTGGTTTGGATTTAATTGAATTAAGTCTAATTGAATTATTGGATAAGCCAGTTGCAAGAGAGAATGAGTCCTTGTTCGACTAGGACTTGTATGTATCTAATTCCTAATTAAGTTAAGATTTAAATCAAAATTAAATATGATTTAATCTGATTTAATTGAGCTTCTAGTTGGACTAGGATCACCCTTAATTAGGTTGTAATTAATCTGGATTAGATTCAAAGAGTTTGACCTAGTCTATATGAGAATCCTAGTTAGACTAGGATTTCATCTTCTATTGAGAAATATGTCCCAAAAATCAATCGTCAGCCTGCTGACGGTTGAGCAATCTTGTATGGTAATTTATTTGTTAATAAATAAAATATATTTGGCATTTTTATCATAAGCTTTCATCTTCTAATGAACTCTGTTGTTATGATGAAGTCCTTATGACTATTTAGATGCGATAAAGAGAGGATTTATCGATTAGTTCTTAAAACTGTTCACGATCAAATAATAGGCTATTAATAAGGACGACAGCTTCTATCGAGCATAGGTCGCTGTAGGCCATATGGG
Organism: Elaeis guineensis; assembly: GCF_000442705.2. Lineage (NCBI taxonomy): Eukaryota > Viridiplantae > Streptophyta > Magnoliopsida > Arecales > Arecaceae > Elaeis > Elaeis guineensis. Next base: position 42,451,172 of record NC_025993.2, read on the forward strand.
TTGGTTGTCCTCTTAACCAAGGAGTGTGGAGACACTGGTATGGCATACAGGTGAGATGTAAGGGTACATCATCATTGAACATGACCAACTCCAAAGTATTCTACTGTCAAGAATGTCTCTGATGGGATATAGGTATAAGTGTCCCTTAGACCTGAGATCACCTTAGTGACTTGCAAGCAACTCACTGTGCTTTGGTACTGGACTAATTAAATTTTTAAATCAGTGACGGAAGACTTCTGGGTATAGTCAAGTACTTGCGAAGTCAGAGTGTGATCGAGATGGGATTGACCACTCCAAGAGTTGGAGAAGAATGAGTCACTGTATTTCAATTTAGCAAAACCTTGGCCAGGGTAATCCATCAGATAGATTTGATATTTTAAAATATAATGTGGACAACTTGATAAGAGTTAACAGTTAAACTCTGAGGTATCCTATGATCATTTTGGTCAAGGGGATGAATTATATGAAAACTATATCTGCATGGGTTCTAAGGATGTTGTTCTACATATTCGATCTATCCGATCATCGGATACCATTGCTCGATGGTCACTTCGATTGGTATAGAAATTTATTCTTATACTACCGACTTAGATTTAGACCTATGAGGTCACATACATTAGAGTTCATGATCTGATCGGATGGTTGATCAATGATTAAGAAATGTTCTAGGGTTAAATGATCAATACGATTGACATTTAACCTAGTGCAAGTATTGTAGGAGGATCGATTAGCAATTCGATTGCTAATTGGCTTAATTCGATTAAGCCAATGGGTTGAGATTAAGTTTAATTAAATATAATTTAATTATATTTAATTTGGGCTTGATTGGGTCAAGTCCAATTGATTTATTGGATAAGCCAAGTGCAAGAAAAAAATTAGTCCTAGTTCAATTAGGACTTGGGTCAACCTAATTTTTAATTTGATTAAAAAATTAAATCAGATTTAAATCTAATCTAATCTGATTAAATTAGATTCTTAATTAGATTAAGACCTATTTTAATTGGGTTGATCTAATTTTAGTTTGATTTGGTTTGAGAAATCAAATTAAAACAAGTCATAATATAGAATCCTAGTGAGACTAGGATTCCATCTTGCCACATAAGCCCCCCCACGCCCTCTCTCTTATTCCATGCCAATTTCCTCTTATTTTGTGTGACAAAAGCCCTCTCCCAGGTTCCCACATCCAAAAGGTTTTCTCTCTTCTTTCATACATGGAAAGTGGTTGTGGATCAAATCAAAGTAGGAATAAGTTTGGATTTCAAATTCTATGAGATAGAGTTTTAGAAATCCAAAACTCTTTCTTTTTTGCACCAAATTTACTCAGATTTTTTTTTGAGATTTTTGTGGCTTTTAGGAAATATATTGTGCACCCTTTTCTAATGGTCTATGCATGAAAATAAGGAGGAGGTACCCAAGAGTTGGGCACCCCTTATCTTGCCATGTTTGGATAAGCCTTGACTAGGTATTTGACCTAAACAATGACTCTATCATATCTCTCTCTATAAAATGAGTTTCTTCATAAAATTTTGATATATTACAAAGATTGGAGAGCCCTTTGGGGCATCTAAAAATTAGAGAAAAAGACCTTTGGATCATGGAGATATAATAGACACAAGATAGGGTGTCTAGGAGAGAGTAAAGAGAAGAAGAAGAGGGTCTTCTTCTAGAGTTGTTAGTTTCATCTCTTCCCTTCCTCCATCTTGAGTTTTTCTTAGAGCATCTCAAATATAAAACTCCTCCTCTTACTTCTCATCTTTGGAAGAGCCCAAATCAAGAAAAAGGAGGCACCTGATCAACTATCGAAGAAGGATCAGTGCAGTACTAGCATACTGTGCTGATTTCCTGAAGCAGAATTTCTGGTCGAGATTCGTGAGCTCGTGTGGATGACTCCTAGAGACCGGATGTATGTGTAGTTTGCAACATCATCCTCAAACTCGGATCAGTAAGGTCAGAATGTCTAACTTGCAAGGTAATAGATCTGATCTATTATTTAATACATACATTAGATGTAGTATGGAAACATGTTGATATGATCAACATGTAGCTCATGCTCTATATATTTTAATTTTTGATTTAATGCTATGTAATAATCATGTAATAAGATCTTAGATCTAAAGATTCTCTAATTTTAAAAAATAAATTTTAATTTATTTTTGTCTTCCTCTGCCTGATCTTGAAAAAGTTTCAAGATCTAATCCTGAAACCCTAGATCTAGTTCCTACATCTTCTCCCTTGCGTCACCTAAGAAAGCCCACGCCCACATATTTATTTCTAGATATTTTTTCTATGATATATATATCTAAGGAATATAATCTTACACCACTTATTCTAGAGATTTGAATCAGATTTGATTTGGTTCATTATGGAAAGTGGTTTAGGTTTATTTCCTTTGAAAAAGTCTCTCTTGACAAAAACTCCTCTCCCCTCTCTTGCGCCAACTTTCTCCATGCCTACCTTTTCTTTTTGTCACTTCTTTTGTGCGTGTTTTCTTGATCTCCATGCAGATAATAAGGGAAGGGGCATCCAAGAGTTGGACGCCCCATGGTTTCCTTGTTTGACTAGGTCATTTGACCTAGTCTACCTTATCTAGTGGTGCCTCCTATATGATCGGAGGTGGGAGTCAGAAATCTATGGATTTTTCATAGAAAAGGTAGAGAAGAAAGAGGATGGCATGGGTATTTTTAGGTGCTAGTTTTCTTGGAGGAGAGTCTTCTGTCAAGACATCAAAAGTTGATGTCTTGTAGAGACAAAAGGTAAGAGAGAAGATTGTCTTCTCTTATTATTTTTCTTTCAGTTTATTTTCTCTTTATTTTTATGATTTTTATGTGATAAAAATGTGAGAGAGAAAGAGAGATAGCATGGTGGATCTATTCTCCAATGAGTTGGGGCATGGTGATCTAATTTTGGACATGATCTAGTCATGTCCTGATGAGAGAAGAAGAAGAAAAGAAGGTCATCTCTTAAGGTGTCTTTTAGAACCCTTCTTCTCTATCAATCTTGAGATTTTTCTATGAGAAAAATTAGATAACATAAGATCTGGAAGTTTAGAAAATATCTAGAGGAGAAGGTCTCCCCATGTCCTAGCATAGAGATGTTCTTAGGACATCAATCGTTGATGTCCTGAAAGAGAAGATCTGTCTTCTCTTAGGATCTTTTCTATTATATATTATTTCTGATTTTAGGAAGTTCCAAGGATTTGACTTCTCCCTCATTCCTCTTCATATTCTTCATCTCATAGAATATCCAAGAGATCTGAAGAATATTTTTAGATTAACCATTCGGAGGGATCTGCAAGAAGCTAGCACTTCGAGCGGATCTTCGTTCGACGAACCTCTGATTTTGTTGCAGCCTCATGTGGATCTCTTGTAGCGGCCGGATGCATGTGCAGCTCCAAAGGTAACAAAAAAAATCAATCATGAAGTTTTCGACCTATGCAAAGGTAAGAGATCTGATCTCTTCTCTTACCTAGATGTGATCTAGGTTTTAGATCTAAAACTATTTTAGATTTAGGGTATTGATTTGATCAATACCAAAATTTTTATTTTCTGACTTATAAATGCAATATGACATGTTATAGGTCCTAGTTGTAGGGTTTAGTAATCTGATTACATTCATCTATAGATTAAATTATTTAATTTACATATTCTGCTATGTTACATTTAAAAAATATTTTGAAACACATGCATGAAACCCTGCACTTTTTTCATCAATTGGTGTTTGAGGCAATTCAGAAAGAGTTTTCAATTTTATCTCTGTTGCTCTCCTTTCTTTCTTATAACCTATCTTAATTTTAGGTCAAGACTTTAGAATTTAAGATAAAGCCTTATCTGGTCCTAACAAGAGTTGTGAGGATCCTAAAGAAGGAGGATCAGAAGACCAAAGGAGGTTCTGAGAGGGTGGAGTCAGTTTCTTAGAGAAACCTAATCGGTATGAGGCTAGTCGAGTTCTAGTGGCTAGAACTCTTGAAGCAAGGTGAAGAAGGAGCACTGTCCTTGGTTCAGTTTTCATATGGATCACCATTGGAGAATGGACACTTGGACGCCTTATGGAAATTGGAATTAGCGCTACAAGTATTCTTCTTATCCTAATTTATATTCATTATACTTTGATTATTATAGTCAAGAGTTTTTGGGCATTGGGGTTTTTAGTGCATCGGATGTTTTGAATAAAAATTTTAAACACTAAACCCTTCCGCTGCACCATCAGAATCCAACACATATAGGGTTGAAGGGTATGACTTAACTAAAATACTATAGTTTGTTGTGCTATCCACAATGCTATAAGTACTTTAGAGGCAAAAATTATATCAAAAATTGTATGAGATGTAATTTGTAAAGAGTTACCTACTCTTAAACTCATAATAGCTTGTTGTGCTATCCACAAGGTTTTTTATGAGAAATTGAGATTTGAACCTCACTAAAAAACTTCATGATAGGTTTCTCATTTTCATACTTGAGAGCTATGAAATTTGCTAAAATAGTGAAAGACATAATTAGATAAAAACTTCATCTAACTTGTGCATGTCATCATGGGTAGTCCTTGTATGTTCTTATATACACATTTGCATCTTCACTATCACTGTATGAGTTTGTTTTTAAATTGACCGAACATCATGGAATGGTTGAGAAAAAGTAGGTGAAGAATGTCTTCACTATAATAGCTATTATTATTACAGCAATGATGGTTATTAAAAATTAATTGCAGGAGCTGTCTTGCAAATGTGAAACAATAGTAGAATGCAAAAGTTGCATCTGCTAATAATTTGTATGTGATACAAATTAATTATCATTGAGTGTTTTCAGTTTTAATATTTTGGGTATGTGATACCTTATATAGGTTCCTTTTAGGCAAAGTATTGCTAGACCTATAAAGCTGAAGTGAGGTGACTACTTGCTTTTTAGCACTGATAGATGGTCCATTCATGCTGAGGCTATAGAAACCCATATAACCTTCTAGCAAGGTTTAGAAACTAGTAGATCATTGTTATGAACCTAAATTTATCAGAAACATTATTTCAATTCCTATGTTATTGTAATATAGTTTTGAAATTAATGTAGAGAGTAAATGTTACTCTTCTTCAGATAAATTTTATGGTAATGGATTAATGATAATAGTCTCATATTTCTATCATTCAATGATGTTGTTCTTCATGTTGATAAGAACAAAAAATAAATATGTGATGGTCACATATCTCAGAGTAAGTAAGATATTAAGTTTTGAACATATGGATGTTTGAAGGCTAATAATATCTCGACCTAGAGATAGACACTTCATATGAGATATGGTGTATTCTCTAATATGCTTCACAAATTTTAATTCTCATTATCGAAATATACCCTGAAAATTACTGTTCTGAATTAGATACCAATAAAAACTATTATGAGCACTCCATATGAGATAGGAAAATGGCAAAAGGGCAGGTTGCCCAACTTATGTGAAAAGAGTTGATGTACATAAGTTTGTGCTAAAACAGGTTCATATATGTTTATAGGTTATTCTAAAGAATAGTATGAGATACTATTTCTACCACCTTATTAGACAAAAGATATTTTGTCAGTAGAAATCTCATCTTTTAGGAAAAAAAATTTTTTCTAAGAAGGAGACAGTGGGAGGATAATTGAACTTGAGAAGTTTAAGACTTATGAACTATCCTATTACAACCTGTAGAGTGTCCACAAGTTGATTCTCAATCAGATGTGCACATTGATGAGGCACGACCATGAAACACACCTCCTCATCGAAGGTCAATTTGAGTATATAATATACCACTCAAATATGGATTTATTATTGAAAATGATGATACACCATGCATTATTGTGAATAATATTTTTCTTGACCTATTCAAAAATTATCATGAGTAGAAACTTTGACAGATGGCTTGAAATCATTATTTTCAAAATCAACTCTCCGTACATCAACCAAATATGGACTATGGTTGAAGCACCTATGGTTACGACCCAACAAGTTGCTAATAGAGATGTCAATCTGGATTTTTGCTATTGCCACACACCATCTAGAGAGTTTGTCTCAATGGGAGGGCAAATATATTTATAGATTCAAGCAGGCATTGAGGAGTAAGTACTTTTATTTTTGATGAGATAGTCCAAATATTTGACTTTATCAAATATTGATGAACCATGTGTGTGTGGAAGAAGGTTAGTGGGAGTCCCATTAATTTCTTGATTATGTATATGGGAGACATACAGCGTATTAGAAAGATAGTCCCGATATTGCACTCGGTTAATGATATGCTTATCATAAAAAATTTTCATAAAAAAAGACTTGTGTTGCCCAGCTATACAATCCAAGAGGGGGGGGGGTGAATTAGGTTTTTAAAATTTTAAAGTTAATTTAGAACTACAAGGATTAAGTAGTAATAAGCAAGTTATGTGTAGTAAGTGATTAAAGCTAAGTGTAGAAATGAGATGCAAGAATGCAAGAAAATAAGAAAATTTAGATAGAGAGCAAGTATGCATACTACAAACAAATAAGATTTATAGTGGTTCGGTGCCAACCTTGCACCTATATCCACTCTCCAAGCTCTTACTTGAGAATTTAAATCTACTAAAATGTATTCAACAAGAATACAACATCGGTACCTCCGACTCTAGCTATCCCAAGCTAGAACACTTATTTTTCAGATATAAGTTAACCCAATACAATCCGATTCAAGGTTTGGATCAACCTATTCAAGTTTTGAAATCCTTCCAAAACTAAAAATTAAGAAAAAAGTAGAGTAAGAGAGTTAATGACAAGAGATACAAGTTTAGCTCCTTTAATAAGCAAATAAAACCTTAAATATACTTTACACAATAAGAAAGAAACTTCTCTGATTTTTCTCAAGATTGTTGAAGACTTGAATGAGCTCTTGAGGGATTGGTGAGCTTGAAATGAAAGCTTCTTTTGGTTAAAGAGAGCTTTTTGCTTAAGGCTAAAATAAATGCTTGAAAAATCTTAAAAGCCTTATCTTTTTTCCTCTTTCAAGTGCCTTTATATCTTCAATAGATGCTAGAGATAAATCTGGGCTGAAATAGAGCCGTTGGAGTGCATTAAATGAGCATTAAATATGGCCAAAATGAGTTGAAAAACTAGTCGTTATAAAGATTTTCCATCGTAGGGGTCGACTCATAAGGTCGACCTCTGTGGTGCAGAATAGAAAATCACTATTCTGTATCTTTGTCTTGCACAGCAACAGAGGTTGACTCATAGAGTCATTCCCTTTGGGTGTGCCAGTCAAAAATAGCATGCCGTTCAGTCCTTTTGACAGGAGTCGACTCATAGAGTCGACTCTTTTCTTTAAACTTGATTTTCTCTCAAAATATATATCCAAAAAATATGAAATTACCTCTAATAGATCACAAATCTTCTATACTTACTTTTGAGGCTCTCGAATCAGAACTTGATAAAATTATGATTTTGCTCCTGAAATACAATAAATCTTTTTTCAAGCCAAAATCATTAGTAACCCCCTCAAATGTATTGTAATCATCAAAATTAATTCATGGAGCAACAATCTCCTCTTTTTTGATGATGATAAAATACTTGAGCAAAAGCAAAATATAACATATATAAAGAATTGATTAAGAATTTTAAATTTATGAAGATGCATCACTTAAACATTATAGTCAATTATTTGAATAAAATGCATCATGAGTAGTTTGCAGATTAGTTTTTAAAATAGCTTATAAGATTATTTTCTTTTGATAAATTTGCTTATTGCTCGATTTTATTTCTCTACTCTCCCTTTTTGACAACATCAATTAAGATCAATACTTTTCCTTTTTTTAAAGAAGAATGAAAAAGACTCCCCCTTACTATGGCAATCATAAAGGATATTTCAATTTGCTCATATAGAGGATCTTGCCATTCATAATATTTCATAATACATATATGAGGTATTTTTTATATCATAAAATTAAGATATTTCAATTGATGCCATTCATAAAAATCAATCCAAATGATACTACATTCATAGAAGTTAAAAGCATATATATATATATATATATATATATATATATATATATATATATATATATATATATATCCAAAATGACATAAGTGTCACATTACATAAGAGTCAAGTCAAAAATAGATATCATGGTCAAACAACCAACAAATACAAAGGTCATAAGCTAAATCCTAGACATAAAAGACTAACTATGCTAGATCTAATAGATATCATGGCTGGAGGCATCAAAAGAGTCAGAGATATGATGATGAGTCTCAGGATCAAGGCCACGGGCACGTCCTCGATCATGTCTGCCTCGACCATGGGTAGAAGTATTGGCACGAGCAGAAAGATGAGAAGGTCCTGAAGTCTGAGAAGCTATGGACTATGCTAGGAGAGAAAGTCTGATGGTGTCTAATTGTTTCAAAGCTCTCGACAAGGACTGCATCAAGGTACCAATCTGAGTAGAGACAGTCTCACTAGATCCCCTGATCTCCCTCCTCAAAAAATCAAAGCCACTCTGCAACACACCTCGAAGCCTAGCCGCCTCTGCAGATAGGTCGGAGATCTCCATAATATTCTCTTGCAGCTGGGGAAGGGCTAAGGCTAATACCTATCTCTGCAAATCTAAAACTTTGCCCGTCAGTCTCAAAATACATCCCTCAAGCTCCTCAATTTGTGCAGACTGAGCTGTAAGCATCTGAAAGATAGTAGAGATATGAGGGATCAAGGTCTGGTCTGAAACAACTTGAGATGATGTCTTCTGAGTAAAATCTGAGGTGGCAAACTGCTAGGATAAAATGGAGGCAATCCACTAGGACATCAACTCAATCTAATCATCTGCAAGTCTGACCTCTAAAGCATATACTCTGCTCCCAGATTGTGGGATAGAAATATGCCTCCTCACTGACTCTGAGGGACCAGCCTCATGATCAGATACGAACTGAATATCAAGAGATGCTCTGTGATCATGAGGAGGTGAAGATGGTCCCTCCTCTTCTGCTCTGTCTTCTGCTCTCTTTTCTGCTCTCTCCTCAACACCCTTCGACCAACCACCATCAGTCTTTAAAAAATCCATGCGATGCAGTGTGTGGTGGTTGATGGTGTCAGAATATGATAATTTGGTGACTACCTCCCCCTCAAAACAGACTCCGAACCTCCTAAAGACCAGGATGAGTGCCATACCATAAGGCAAGTGAGCCTTAGATCTATTCAGGATCTCCCTCATGGCCTCAAATATCAAAGCAGGAAGGTTCAAGGGGGTCTCGATAATCATATGGTACATGATGCAAATATCTCTACCAGATAAGAGGTCATGCCTCCCACTCCTAAGAACAAAAAGTTTAGTAACCATGTGATGCAAAAGTTTCATTTCTACTGAAAGAATCCTTGCTTCTAATTTATTTAAATTTTTAGTAAAAGTTCTCCCTAAAATAATATTTATTCTTTCTTCTTTGATTGGGAGCTCCATATGAGTATAACCTTCACAAGGCAAGTGCAAGATTTGTCCTAAATGCAATGGATCAAGAATAATGTTAACACCTTTCACTAAAGATTTTACTGTTCCATTGCAGTAACTTAAATTCAAATAGAACTCTCTGACCAAATCAACATAAGTATTTTCCTTTAAAAGATAGTAAAACTCCTATCCTTGACTTTTAATTTTTGATCAAATGGAGAACCCTTCTTTTTCAAAAAACTTAAAATCTATGTTCTTCCCGAGTTTTACTCTTCGATTGGAGAGAGGTACCTTGCTTGGACTGAGTGGGGACTGTGAAGAAGTTAGAGCAGGATCTGAAACTGAGATTGGAGCAGGAGAGGGCTCGACTGCCATTCTTTTTCTGCGCACATCCTCCTCTAACCCACGAACAGACTTTCTTCTCTATGATAGCTTCAATTTGGGAGCCATTTCAGACAAGTGAGACTTGCAAGCAGTTTAGAAGACCTAATGAGAGGTAGAGTGGAAAGAATTTTAGAAGAAAAATAAAGATTTTGGGAAGATGGACCGCCAGTTTGGAGATGAGGGTTTGAAGCTAGGGTAAGCTTGATTTGCCCAAATGAGGAAGAGAAGGAAAAGGGATTTAGTTTCTAAGAGGGTGATTTGAACAGGAAAAATCGATGGGAAGAGGGATTTTAAGAGATTTTTACGATTGAGAGAGTGGAGAGGGAGGAGATTTTTGTTCGATGGGATGAGGAAGACGAAAGGCAAAGTGTCGGCTCATTTATAAAAGGAGATTTCCCAATAAAATAGAGCACCCGATGAATTTTAATGAAAATTACAAGTTTATCCTGGGGTCAACCCTATGGGTCGACTCATGACTAGAAAAATTAAAAAAAATGGTGAAAAAATTTTGAAAAAAATTGAAACTTGAGAGAAGGGTATCTATTTAAGAGATTGATCATATGAAGGATAGTTTTGAGCTTTTAAGAAAGGAGAAAAGAGAATTGAGCACAAAAATTGGTTCAATAAATTTTTAGCAAAAAGAACTTGGAGTCAGAAAGATACTTAAGCTGATAGATCAAGAATTTCTTGTTCTCTCCTAATTTCACAAAATCTATCTTCACTTAAGACCTTGGTAAAGATGTCAGCCAATTATTTTTCAGTACAAACATAATTAAGAATTATATTATTATTTTGGATATGTTCTTTTATAAAATGATGTCTAATTTCAATATGCTTTGATTTAAAATACTGAATTGAATTTTTAGTTAGATTAATAGCACTAGTATTGTCACATCTTATGAGAGTTTCATTGAGTTTGATGCCAAAGTCCTCAAGTTGTTGCTTAATCCACAAAATTTGAGCACAGCAACTTCCAGCTATAATGTATTCGGCCTTGGCCATAGACAGTACCATCAAATTTTGCTTCTTGCTAAATCAAGAGATTAAGTTAACTCGAAGAAATTGACAAGTTTCACTAGTATTTTTTCTATCTAATCTATATCCAAAAAAATCAGCATCTGAATATCCTATTAAGTCAATTGATGAGACCTTAGAATACCATAATCTTAGAGTTTGTGTACCTTTTAAATACCTAAGAATTCTTTTAACTATATTTAAATGTGATTCTTTTGGATTTGATTGAAAGCGTGCACATAGACAAACACTAAACATAATATCTGGTCTACTAGTAGTTAAATATAATAATGAACCAATCATATCTCTATAAAGTTTTGAGTCTACATTTTTACCTCTTTCATCCTTGTCAAGCTTACATAATGGGCTCATGGGGATACCAATTGCTTTGGACCCCTCTATTCCAAAATTTTTGAGTAGTTCTCTTATGTACTTGCTTTGGGTGATGGAGATCCCTTCCTTTGTTTATTTGATTTGGAGTTCGAGGAAGAATATAAGTTCTCCCATCATGCTCATGTCAAACTCCCCCTGCATGAGCTTAGCAAAATCTTGACAAAGAGTTTCATTAGTAGATCCAAATATAATGTCATCAACGTATATTTGTATAACTAAGATGTCATCATGATTTTTTTAATGAAAAGGGTTGTGTCTATATTTTTTCTTGAAAAATCATTATCAAGCAATAATTTACTTAATCTTTCATACTAAGCCCTAGGTGCTTGTTTTAAGCTATATAATGCTTTGTTTAATTTAAAAATATAATTAGAAAAAATAATTTGTAAAATCGAAGGGTTGTTCTACATAAACTTCTTCGGCAATATAACCATTTAGAAAAGCACTTTTGATATCTATTTGGAATAACTTAAAATTCATAAAGCATGCATATGCAAGTAAAAGCCTAATTGCTTCTAATCTAGCAACAGGTGCAAAGATCTCATCAAAATTAATTCTCTCTTCTTGATTATAATACTTTGCAACCAATCTTGCTTTATTCCTAATTATATTTTTATGTTCATCCAATTTATTTCTATATATCTATTTTGTGCTAATTACTGGATAATTTTTAGGTCTTGATACTAAAGTCCATACATTATTTTTTTCGAATTGATTAAGTTCCTCTTGCATTATATTTTTCCAATTATAATCTTTTTTAGCTTCATCTATGATTTTAGGTTCAAAATGAGAAACAAATACAAAATGATTGTATGCATCTCTAAGTGAAGAACGAGTTCTTACTCCATGTGTAGGATCACCAATGATTAATTTTTTGGGGTGATTGTGATCATACCTCCATTCTTTGGGTAGATCATTTGTACCTTAAGGTTGTTCTTATTGTTCTTCACCTTTATCCTCTTGTTTGTTATCATGTTCTTCTTCATTTTGAATTGTTGAGTCTTTTAGGGTGAGCTCCTTTATCCCTTCTATAAGAGAATCTGCATCATCAATACCTTCATTCTTCTTTGAAGGAAGATCATTAGTCTCATCAAAAACAACATGTATTGACTCCTCTACTACTAAAATTCTTTTGTTGAAAACTCTAAAAGCTTTGCTAGAAGAGGAGTAACTAAGAAAAATAGCTTTATCGGATTTTGCATCAAATTTTTTTAATCACTCTTTACCATTGTTCAAAATAAAATATCGGCAACCAAAAATATAAAAAAATATAATATTTGATTTTCTTCCTTTCCAAAGCTTATAGGGTGTTTTCTTTAGAATTGATCTAATTAAAGCATGGTTTAAAATGTAACATACCATGTTAATTGCTTCCACCCAAAAGTATCTTGGGAGGTTGCTTTCACATAGCATGGTACGGACCATTTCTTCAAGAGTTCTATTTTTTCTTTCTACTATCCTATTTTGTTAGAGTATCCTAGGTGCTGAAAAATTATAGTCAATATTTTTTTCATCATAAAATTTTTTAAAATCTTAACTTTCAAATTCGGTTCCATGATCACTTCGAATATTTTGAATTGAATTTTTTTTTTCATTAGTAACTCTTTAATAAAATTTTGAGAACACATGAAAAGTTTCATCGTTATGTGCCAAAAAGAAAATCCATGTAAAACGAAAGAAATCATCAATAATTACAAAGCCATATCACTTTCCACCTAAACTAGTAGTTCTAGTAGATCCAAATAAATCTATATGCAATAATTCTAATGGCCTAGAAGTTGAAACAATATTTTTAGATTTGAATGAAATTTTTGTTTGTTTATCTAGTTGGCATGCATCACAAATTCTATCCTTTTCAAAATTCAATTTAGGTAAACCGGTAACCAATTCTTTTTGGTGCCAAAGCCAATTAGTCTCATTAATTTTGGCATTTAAGACTACTAGGCATTGCAAGTTTATCATGGAAAGATCATTCAAATCTACCATATAAATATTACCATATCTATGCCCAACAAATTTAATGCCTTCATCATTGGAACTAGTTACTATGCATAATGAAGATTCAAAAATAATTTTATACCCTTTATCACAGAATTGACTAATGCTTAATAGATTATGTTTCAAACCATCTACTAATAAAATATTTTCAATATACTTGGAGGGAGTGTACCAATATTACCTATACCGATGATCTTTCTTTTGCTATTGTCTCCAAAGGTGACCATCCCTCCATCTTTTGCATCAAGTGTGATGAATTGGAATTCATCACCGGTCATGTGTCTTGAGCACCCGCTATCAAGATATCATTTTTTATTTATTCCTTGGGATGCAAGATACACCTACATATAAAAATTAAGTTTTCACTTTAGGTACCCAAGTTTTCTTGGGTCCTCTTTGGTTAGTCACAATAGTTTCTTTTGGAACCCATATTTTCTTCACATTAGAATTTTCTGATTTGCTAGAGAAATATGTATAGGATTTGTGTCATACTTTGCCACATTTAAAGCAAGTGATATTTGAAAACTTGTTGCTTGATGAGTTCACAAAGATATTTTTCAAAAATTTTTATTTCTTTAAAGGGTTGTATCCAAGATCGATTTTATCATAAATGGTCTTTTGATTATCAAGTATCATTTGAAGTTTATTTAAACTTAGAGTGAACCATAGGTTTTAACTTAGCAATTTTATTTTTCAAGTTCAGATTTTTTTATGTCAAAACCAATTTTTCATTTGAAATAATCTCATTTTCTTTTAGTAAAGATTGATTCTTTGATTTTAATTCTTTATTCTTTACCCCTAACTTCTTTAGATCATCAACTAGATCATAAAATACTTTTTGAAGTTTTTCAAAAGTAAAGTCATTAGGAGTTTCAGTATTTATTTCATTTTCATGTGCCATAAGGCACAAGTTGGCTTGTTCATGTGAATCTTCTTCTTGATGTTGTTTCATACTTAGCTCATGTATCATTAGTGATCCTAGAAGCTCCTCCAAGGATAAGACATTCAGATCTTTGGCTTCTTGAATTGTAGTCACTTTAGCCTCCCAAGTTCTTGATAAAGACCTAAGAATCTTGCTCATAAGATCGCTGTTAGAGTAAGACTTACCAAGATTTTTTAGACTATTAATAATATCCATAAAATAAGTAAATATTTTAGTTATTAATTCATCATGCTTCATTTTAAAGAGTTCATATTTATGCACAAGCATGTTAATTTTTGATTCCTTAACTTGATTAGTGCCTTCATGTGTTACTTCTAATCTATCCCATATTTTCTTAGCCAACATGCATGTTGAAATACGATTAAATATATTAACATCTAAAGTATGATATAAAATATTCATGACTTTAGCATTGAGTTGAGCTATTTTTTTGTCAACCTCATCCCATTCTCTTTTGAGTTTGGTTGATCTACACCTTCAATTATCTTAGTGGATGTGTGTGGTCTATTAATTATGATACTCCATATATCATAGTTAAGAGCTTGAATAAAAATTTTCATCCGAGCTTTCCAATAGGTATAATTTGATCTATTGAAAAGTGGAGGTCAGTTTGTGGACTGCCCCTCGGCTAGTGAAGCACCAACTTGAGTTGTCATAGATCTTTAGCTCTTTGATGGTTAAATCAAAGTAGGACTAGAGCATCGAGCTCTGATATCACTTATTGCCCAGCTATGCAATCCAAGAGGAGAGGGTGAATTGGGTTTTTAAAATTTTAAAGTTAATTTAGAACCATAAGGATTAAGTAGTAATAAGCAAGTTATGTGTAGTAAGTGATTTAAGTTAAGTGTAGAAATGAGATGCAAGAATGTAAGAAAATAAGAAAATTTAGATAGAGAGCAAGTATGCACACCACAAACAAATAAGATTTATAGTAGTTCAGTGCCAACCTTGCACCTACATCCACTCCTCAAGCTCCTACTTGAGAATTTAAATCCACTAAAATGTATTCAACAAGAATACAATGTTGGTACCTCCGACTCTAGCTATCCCAAGCTAGAACACTTATTTTTTGGATACAAACCAACCCAATACAATCTAATTCAAGGTTCGGATCAACCTATCCAAGTTTTGGAACCTTTCCAAAACTAAAAATCAAGACAAAAGCAGAGTAAGAGAGTTAATGACAAGAGATACAAGTTTAGCTCCTTTAATGAGCAAATAAAACTTTAAATATATTTTACACAATAAATAAAAAACTTTTTTGATTTTTTTCAAGATTGTTGAAGACTTGAATGAGCTCTTGAGAGGTTGGTGAGCTTGAAATGAAAGCTTCTTTTGGTTAAAGAGGGCTTTTTGCTTAAGGCTGAAATGAATGTTTGAAAAACCTTGAAAATCTTATCTTTTTTTCTCCTTTAAGTGCCTTTATATCTTCAATAGATGCTAGAGACAAATCTGGACTGAAATAGAGCCATTGGAGTGCATTAAATATGGCCAAAATGAGCTAAAAAAACTAGTCATTACAGAGATTTTTTATCGTAGGGGTCGACTCATGGGGTCGATCTCTGCACAGGGGTCAACCCTATGAGTCGACCTCTGTGGTGCAGAACAGGGGTTGACCTCTGTGGTGCAAAATAGAAAATTATTGTTCTATATTTTTGGCCTGTACAGCAACAGAGGTCGACTCATAGGATCGTCTCCTTTGGATGTGCCAGCCAAAAATAGCATGTCATTTAGGGTCGACCTCTGTGGTGCAGAACAGAAAATCACTGTTCTGTATCTTTAGCCTGCACAGCAAAAGAGGTCGACTCATAGGGTCATCCCCTTTGGATGTGCCAGTCAAAAATAGTGTGCCATTTAGCCCCTTTTGACAGGAGTCGACTCACAAAGTCGGCTCTTTTCTTTAAACTTGATTTTCTCTCAAAAAATATATCCAAAAAATATGAAATTACCTCCAATAGATTATAAATCTTCTGTTCTTGCTTTTGAGGCTCTCGAATTAAAATTTGATAAAATTATAATTTTGCTCCTGAAATATAATAAATTTTTTTTCAAGCTAAAATCATTAGTAACCCCTTCAAATATATTGTAATCATCAAAATCAATTTATGGAGCAATAATTTAGATTTAGCATCCAATATACTAGGCATCTATAGAGATAGATGTAAGTAGATGCTAGGCTTGTCCCAATATAGGTCCATGAAATTTATGTTGAAGGGGTTCAATATGAATGGATGTAAAAGAGTTTATTTACCTATATATTCAATGTATCAAGCCTAATATGATTTACATCTTGAGCGTAATCATTGATTTCAGGTATATCCATGATAGGATCTTTTGAAAACTATAAAAAGCATTCTCAAAGTACTTGAGAAGTACTAGAGTAGCAATGAATTAGAAAAATTCCAAACAGCAAACTATATTTATTTCAGTTAAATGTTATTAGTGAAGATTGCTTAGGAAAGTTGCTTGATGAAAGGTTCATCATTGAGTTGGGTATAGTCTCATTAGGAACCCATGCACATCCTAGGCACTTTCACCTCATTTGTGATATGATCATAAAAATGAGTTAATATTAAGAACATAATAATGGACCAGTTCACTAAGCCTTATACAGCAGCAGTGTGATCACCATCCTGATTGCATAGGCATCAGTTACAGGGGTGATTGGCTTTAGTGAAAGTGAGAGATTGAAAGAATAGTACCTTACAAGCCAATCGCATAGGAATATGAAGGGACTTTTCTTTATTTTCTTTCTACTCATTTGCATGATATTAGTTATTTTTATTTATGAGGTATTGTGTTTTATCATTTGCTACATCATATTTTTTATAATTATGATAAACCTCATAGATTAGGGTAATGATTTTAGCACCATGATGAGATCATGTCAGTGAGACCTCAAATCTTGATAGCCCCAATCTAAAATATTTTCAGTCATTGGATCATCAAGTTAGAAATCGATGATTCTGGTAAAATCAGTACATCCTATATATACTCAATAGAGAGGATAGTTAATCTCACAATCACTTATGTGGTGACACTAATATAATAATGTAGGTGCTTGTTAGAGAATGACTACACTAAACTGATCCACAAAAAGAATATTTGATGGAGCCTTACAGTATGTCAACAGATGGTTCTTCAATAGGAGTGGTGCTTGTGATCCTTTGACCAGATATCACTATGGTACTTTGTGTACATGGATCCTTACTTTGGTTTATTTTCTAGCACACTACTTTGAGATGTGTGTGGGATACTCTGGATATGACGAAGTGTGCATGGAGGTTATAAGTGGTCAATAAAGAATCGGTCACTCTTTGTAGGAGAAGAGAACATCCTATGTGATCTCATAGGATGATGACTCTAAAAGTCTCTGGCCAGAGCAGGAATGAACAGTAGAAAAAATTTTTACTGATTCATCAATTGAGTTATCATCATCAAATCGACATACATATGGATAGGTATTTGGGTTTGACATGTTTTCATACTCATGGCCTTTTCGGGATGTTGTGTAATCGAAAGATTGAATTACATGGTAACTCACCATGGAAGGATAATTTTGATATTTTTATAAAATTTTAAATTTTTTGGGTAGTCATGACATATTACTAGATATCAATCTTGACTTGTGGACTCATTAAAATTAAAAGAGTTTAATTCAAGAATCAATTAAGAAGAGTACTAATTGATTGAAACTCTTGAGCTGACCTAATCCAATCAGATTAGGGTTACGTTGAGAGTTTGGGTCCATTGCTGGCTAGATTTGGAATCCAATGGATCACACAGAATAAAAATTTGGTCTTGGTCTAATCTATTTGGATTTATTATAAATTTAATGGATTAATTGAATTGCTAGCACATGAATTAACCTAAGTTTTCAATTGGATTCAGTGCAAATGTGTTTGTGCTAACCCTTTGCTTGTTGCCTTGACCTAGTGTGATTGGGTTTGAACCATCTAATTATTAGTTGATTTATCTAGATTTTATGAAAGTATTTCATATGGAATCCACCTTCTCCACACCAAAACCACATGTATAAAAAAATGTGGTGTCATTTATTTTGGGCGATATGAAGAGGAGTTCTTCTTCCTTACTCCTCTTAATTTTCTTACATTGGTTCCATACATTTTCCATTAATCCTCGTGTTATGTAATGGTGCCTGGGATATGAGGTGTGGAAGAGGTGAAGGAGTCCTTCTCTTGGAAGGAACTCCATGCCAAAATTAAAAAGGATGCCCACCTTTTTTGTGATGAAATGGAAGAGTCCATTTCATATCAAACTCTTAATTCCTTCCTTTATTTCTCCACATGTTTATTAATTCCTCATGACATGAGATGACATTTAGAATTATGGACATAGAAGAGAAAGAAGAGTCCTTCTCTGGCAAGGAGTTTCAATGCCAAAAATAAATTGGACCCTCCCTTATATACATTGAGTTTGTGGAAGAGTCCTTAATAGTATGGACTCTTTGTTTCTCTTGTTAAATCCTTTTTCCATGCACCATATGATAGTGTATTGAGTTTTCTAGATAGAGGAAGAGTCTTTCTATTGGTCAATCTCTTCTAATTCCACTCCATCCCCTTGTGTTCCACACTAAAAATGAAATCATAGCATGTAAGGATTAAGGGACGCCAAGAGTTGGCATCCCATGGTATCCCCCCTTGTTTCCTATTTAAAGGGGGCACTACAACCAGATCTGATGTGCCAAATTGGGTTGAGAGAAGGCATGGAAATGAGAAAAAATTGATAGAAAAAATCTAAAAAAAGATAAAGAAAAAGGGAGAGAAAAATAGAAAGGAAGGAAAGAGAGAAAATGAAAAGCATGAGATACTTGTCCAAAAATCAGATTGTTCATGTGTTGAATATAAAATCTAATTTATGTGTGGTGAGATCTTTTGAGGAAGGATTCCTAAAGATATTCTAGTGGAGGTCATAAAGGCATACAAGTATTGGTGTAATTAGTTTTTGCGAAGGACGGTCGACAGCGAGCTTGTGAAAAAGGCTGCAGCACCATATCGAGTTGGAAAGGGCTTTGATCAATCCTATGTGGATCACCGTTCGAGGGCTTCTACTTTGGAGTCTCATGAAGATTTTAAAATTATCAGATCATAGTATTCTCGTTGGTATATGGCTTCTGGTCTCTTTCTATTATGTATGTTTTTGATCGTTTGATTGTAATCATTAAGGAGTTCTTAAGATTTTGTGTTCCGATGCTCTAGTTTAAATGTTAAACTTTATTTTCATTATTGAATATATGTTAAAATTTTTTTAAATCTATATTTTGCTATGTTATTGAAATCCAACATGGACTATGAAATCAGACAAATGGATATGAAAATAGTCTTCCTAAATAGAGAGCTAGAAGAAGAGGGGTATATGATACAACCTGAAGGTTTCATATTCACAGATGAGTCTAAGGTGTGCAAGCTTCAGAGGTCCATCTATGGACTTAAGCAAGCATCTTGGAGTTGGAACATGCATTTTGATAAAGTGATTAGAACATATGGTTTCATTAAGAATGGAGAGGAAATCCTACATATACAACTGGGTTAATAACTCTGTGATAGTATTTTTTGTTTTGTATGTCGATGATATTCTCTTAATTGAGAATGAGATCCCTACATTACAAGAAATAAAAATTTAGTTATCATCACAGTTCTCCATGAAGGACTTGGGAGAAACATCCTTCATCCTTGGGATGAAGATCTATAGAGATAGATTTAAAAGGTTGCTTGGATTATCCCGATCGATGTACATTGATACTGTGCTGAAAAGGTTCGATCAATATGGAAAATTCCAAGAAAGACTATTTTTTGATAGGCCAAAGAATTTCTTTCTCGAAGAGTGATTATCCGACAACTCTTCAAGTGAGAGAGAGCATATGAGTAGAATTCCATATGCTTTGGTAGTAGGATCTATTATGTACGCCATGACATGTATGCGATCAGACGTGGCATACTCACTAGAAGTAGTGAGCAGATACCATCCAATCCAGGTGAGAATTACTGGAAGGTCGTAAAGATCATTCTTAAATATTTGAGAAATACTAAGAATCAGTGGCTTATCTATGGAGAATTTGACTTAAAACTTGTGAAGTTTATAGACTCTAATTTTCAGTTGGATCATGACGGCAGTAAGAGCGTGTTGGGATATATTTATACCCTGAACGGTAGAGCAATCTACTAAAAATGTTTCAAGCAGCATATTGTGGCCAACTTTACTTGCGAGGTGAAATATATCACAGCATTTGATGTCACAAAGAAAGCTATGTAGTTATGAAAGTTCATCAATGAGCTCGGAGTGGCACCCTCTTTTGATGGCTCCATCTTGTTTTACTGTGACAGCACTAGCACCATTGCTTAAGCAAAGGAACTGAAGTCACATCACAGACCAAGCACATTCTGTACCACTACCATCTGGTTTTGGAGATCGTGGATTGAGGTGATGTCGAGCTTCAGAAGATCGATGGAAAGGAGAATCTGACTGACCCATTTACTAAAGCCCTCGATGTCAAAGAGTTCGAAGACTACAAATCAAAGATGGATATACGATACTGTATCGATTGGCTTTAGTCCAAGTGGGAGTTGTTGGAGATTATGTTCTAAAATCAATCGTCAGTCTGTTGATGGTTGAGCTTATTATATAATTATATATAAATTATTGAATTAATAAATATTATTTAGTTTTTTCATCACTGTATACATCTTATTTTGAACTCCTGTTATGTGATAAAGTCCTTAGGACTATTTGATTCGATATAGGAGGATATATCATTTAGTCCTTAAACTTTAAGTTCACGATCAAATAATATACTATTATTAAGACGATAGCTATATCAAGTATAGATCATTGTGTGCCATATACATTGGTTGTCCTCTTAACCAAAGAGTGTGAAGATACTAGCATGGCATGCAAGTGAGATGTAGAAGTATATCTCACTGAATATGACCAATTACTGAGCACTCTGCTATTAAGAGTAGTTCGTGAAGGATATGGGTATAAGTGTCCTTCCAACCTAAGATCACCATGGTGACTTGTAAGCAACTCACTGTGCTTTGGTACCGGACTACCTAAATTTTTAATTTAGTAATGAAGAATTTTTGGGCACAGTCAAGTATCTACGAAGTCGGTGTGTGAGTCAAGATAGAATTGATCCCTCCGAATAAGTAGGAGTTAATATATTAGTGTGTTTTAATTCAGTAAAACTTTGGCCAGGATAATCTATATGATAGATTGTGAAAATTAAAATATAATATGGATGATCATACCAGGGTTGACAGTTAAACCCTAGGTCATCTTGAGTATTTGGATCAAAGGGATGAATTATACAGTAACTATATACCAATAGGTTCTTGAATAATGCTTTACAATCTTTCAACCTATCCGGACGTCGGGTATCATTGCTAGATGGTCATTTTGATTGGTATAGGAAGATTATTCTTATATTACTAGCTTAGGTTCAAACCTATGGAGTCATACTCAAAAAAAATTTCTGACTGATCATACAGCTGATCAACAAATAAGAATCATTCTAGGATAAAACAGTCAATTCGATTGATGATCAACCCTATGCAAAAGTTACAATAAATTAATTTGCTAATTATTGATGAATTATAAAAAAAATGATTAATAATTAGATTACTAATTAACTCAATTTGATTGAGCATTGAGTTTTGGATCAAATCTAATTGAATTGGATTCAATTTGATTTGACCCGATAGGTTATGAGATGACCTAATCACTAAGGGTGTTCAAATTCTGATATGATCAGGACTTGAGTTTGATTAATTTTTGATTTGATTAATATTTAATTGAAGCTATTTACTACCTAATTAGATTAAGTTTAGTGATCCAATTGGATTTAACCTAATTTGGTTGGGTTAAGAGTCTAATTGAATGAGAAAATAATACGAATTTGAATCCCTTACACCTCCTTTCTTTACGCCCTCTTATTCTTCACGTGAAAAATATTTTTATATAATTTTTCTCATACCCAAAAGCTTTTTCTATATCCTCATCTGATTTTTTTTAAATTAAAAATTGATTGGTTTAAATTTGAGCTCAAATGGGTTTGAATTTGAATGAAAATCTAGAGTCTAAATTGAGTTGGACTCTCCTCTGGACTGGACTCTCCTCTTCACTCCACCACCTTTCTCCACGTATAAAGTATTTTTGTGTGAGATTTTTTGCACCATTCTGATGTTGGTCATCCCCTCTCTAAGTTTATAAGATAAGGATAAAGTTTATTTCAAAATTTAATTCAATTTTGATTTAAATTGGTGATAAGGATCAACCAATATTTGAATTTGAACCGAAACTATCTCTTTCTTATCTTTATCTTCCATGGGATGCCAACCTTAAAAAAAGATCAGTTTTGTGCAAGATGAAGAGTGATTTTTGGCATGAGAAATTTGAGAGTAGGGGCATGAAAAGTTGAGAGTGGGTTGGGCTTCCGTACGTGAGAAACAGAGGAAGTGTTCTTCCTCTCGAGCGTGAGCTGTGGGTTCTAGGGTTTCAACTCTAAGTTTTGTAAGAAAAAAAATATAAGAGTGAGTCTTATCCAATCTTTCACACTACCACCTCTTTGTAAAGCTTCATCTTCTAGTCTAAAAGAGTCTGAGAGATCCAAAGAAAGGAGCTTGGATCAGCCATCCAGAGTCTTCGATGCGAGCTAGCACTCTAATGAAGGAAGATCTGATCAGGGCTTTGAGTGGATGATCTGTAGAGGCTGGATGACCTATGCGGCTGCTCAACATTAGTGAGAGCTTCATACCATACCTACCAACAGCAGAGATCATCGATCTATAAAAAGGTGATGAGTTCTGAACTCAACCAATATGATCTAAAGATTAGATTAGATTCAGGACATCGATGTGATCGATGCAGTTTTTTATTTTATATCATATTTTATATATAAATTTTTTATGTCATAGATCTTTAATGGTAGTTTAGATTTAATTTAAAGTATATTTAGAAGATTAAAGTGTTTAATCTTTTATTATTCTATTATAAAATTTTTAAAATATAAATTTTGAACTAGTTTTTCTTTCATTAGGTACACCCATGAGCTCTTCATGTGAGCTTGATAAAGATAAAAATGATAAAAGTATCGATCATAAATCTTATAGAGATATCATTGGATCTTTACTCCATCTTACCACTAATAGATCTGATATAATATTTAGCATTTATATGGATGCAAGATTTCAGTCTAATCCTTAGGAGTTGCATCTTTTTATTTTTAAAAAAATTCTTAGATATCTAATGGAAAATTGTAATACTGGTTTATGGTATTCTAAAAATTCTTCTATTAATTTGATTGCATATTCTGATACTAATTTTATTTATTATAAATTAGATAGAAAAAGTATAAGTGGAACTTGCCAATTCTTAGGTGTTAGCTTAATTTTATGGTTTAGCAAGAAATAAAATTCGATAACACTATCCATGACTACATCTGAATTTATTATGGTTCAAAGTTGTTATACTCAAATCTTGTAGATTGAAAAGCAATTAGAGGATTATGAAATTATTAAATTAAATAAAATATCCATAAGATGTGATAATACAAGTACAATCAATCTAACTAAAAATTTTATTCAACATTTAAGAACTAAGCATATTGAGATAAGACATCATTTCATAAGAGATCATATTTAAAATGATGAGATAGTGCTTGATTTTGTAAGTACTAATAGATAATTAGTGGATATATTTATTAAACCCTTATGTATAGAAAGATTTAGCATGATTTGGAGAGAATTAGGAGTGTGTGACCCTTTTGCCTAAACTTATATCAAAATCTCTCTTTTCTTTCCTCTTCTTGAACCATGTTGATTCATTAAATATCTGAGTTTTATTGAGTTGCTTTCACTTCAAATTTTCTCTAAACTACATCTTTTGAGTTGACTCTTGCTTGGTTTATTGATTTTTCTTTTAAAAAAATCAGTAAGTTTAATTCTGTGTCTGAGCTTGAGTTGACTTGAACAGAAATTTTGAGTTGACTCTTGGTCAGGACCACACCTTTTTAATCGAGCCATGTTGCCCAGAGGTAGCAACCTAAGAGGTGGGGGGGGGGCTGAATTGAATTCTTAAAAATTTTACCTAAATTAAATTTTAACAAAATATATATTTAAATTTAAGCTATATTAAGTGATTATGTGATGTATGCAATAGAGTTGCAGCGATATTGAAATAACAAAAGTAAAGTATAAATGTAAAGCAAGGATTTAAAACAAATGAGTAAAGCAAAAATATAGGCAAGATAGCATAATGCAAATACACAAAATTCATAGTGATTCAGAGCAATCCGCTCCTACATCCATTGCCCAAGCTTTTCTTGGAAATTCCACTATAATCCTTCCTTGATTACAATGTGTTTGTTTTTCTGGACTCATAAATAAAATTCAGTTGGTTTTTCGAGATCACCAACCAAAATCTTACACCATTAGTTATCCGAGCTCCTTAACAATCCAATTGGTTTTTTGAGCCAACCAACCAAAATCTTACACTCATCCAATTATGGGCTTGGATTGGTCTAATCTCCAAGTTTCTTTTCTCCCAAACAAATTTGTAAAGAATTCAAAGTACAAGCATAAAAATTTTAGTATAACACAAAAACAAGAAAAGAACTCTTTTGTGCCTGAAGAATAGGTTGAATCGTTACTCTTTTAGAAGCTTAATCACTCTTCTTTGAATGCTGAGAGGATACTTGAGATTTTGTGAAAGATCTCTTATGAACTTTCTCTGAATTTGAAGCTTGATTCCTCTCCTTTTCTCTCTTATTCTTAGATATTCAATGGAGCTCACAATTTTGAAAGATTCTTTCATTTTTGATCCACTTCCCCTCTTTCTCTTTTGATTCTCTACCTTTAAATAGGCTTTACATTGACTGGAGATAGAGATTGGGCCATTGGATAGGTTGAAGTAACCATTGGAGTGGAAATCAGCTCATTGGAGAAGTATAGAAAACAAACCATTGCAGCCCGTCTCGAGCTTGGAGTCAACTCTTTTTCTCTTGGGGTAGACTCCAATTACGTTTAAGTCAGCTCAAACTGATCTCAAGTTAGCTCGATCATAGAATTTAAAAAATTAGTATTTTATTTCTCTAAGAGAGCCGGCTCGGATCTTCTTCAAGTTGGTTCAACTGCATGCCAGTGCTGTCCTAGTGTGCCAGAGTCGACTCCAATCTTCTTGGGGTCAACTCTAATCCTTCTAAAACTTGAAATTGATTATTTTAACACTAGTTTCGGTGAGTGGGTCAGCTCTTTTTGCTCTGAGGTTGATTCCACTAAGTCAGAAACTCAAAAATCTTTCTTTAATTCTTTTGACTTAGTGAATCTTGAGAATTTTTTTTCATGAATTTTTTCTTCAATTTAAGCACCTGAAAAGATCTACATTTATTCTTGAAATACATGGTTAGATTCATAAATACTCAAAGTTTGGCAATTATCAAAATCAATCGTGGGGTCAATAACCTTTTTTATGATGGCAAAACTTTGAGTATATATGTAAAAATAAAATTAATGTGTTTCAACTAATTGGCTGGTGTAGATCATGAAGTGAGAATGTATACAAATATAAATGCACACTTTATAAATGTTTCAATTAATCTTTTGTTCATTGCACATAATTCATATACTCATATCAAAATAATTTCTCAATTCAAATCAATAAGTATTTATGTTTCAAGCATCAGATTGATGAGCATCTCAAGAATTAAATCACAAAATATATACTCAACATTTCTCTCTCCCTTTTTTGACAATATCAAAATGCTCATGGAAAGGAGCAAGAAAATATTTGAAATAGTGTCTCAAAGTCAATCATCAGCCTGCTGATGGTTGTGCTCTTTATTGTATTAGTATATAAATTATAAATTAATAAAAATTATTTTGGTATTTTTCATCACAAATTGTTTCATCTTCTAATGAACTCCTGTGTTGTGGTAAAGTCCTTAGGACTATTTAGACTCGACAAAGGAGGATTTATTGTTTAGTCCTTAAACCTGTTCGCGACAAAATGATACGTTGTTACCAAGGACAATAACGTTTATCAAGCATAGGTCGTTGTGTGCCATATAGGTTAGTTATCCTCTTAACCAAGGAGTGTGGAGACACTGCTATGGCATACAGGTGAGATGTAAGGATACATCTGCACTGAACGTGACCGACTCTGGAGCTATTTCTGCTGTCAAGATTTGCTCCGATGGGATATGGGTATAACTGTCCCTCTGATCTGAGACCGCCACAGTGACTTGCAAGCAACTCACTACACTTAGGCACTGGACTACCTGAATTTTTAATTCAGTGATGGAAGGATGCTGGGTGTAGTCAAGTACTTGACTTGTCGGTGCATGTGTCAAGATGGGATTGACCACTTCAGTTTAGAAGCTGTGTACAGTCATGTTTCAATTTAGCAAAACCTTGACCAGGATAGTCCTAGTGAGGAGTCACAGGACTGTTTGAGTTGAGCATGATTCGGATGATCTGATTAGGGTTGACAGTTTCACCCTGAATCATCCTATACATAAAGATCAAAAGGGATAAATTATACAGTAACCATATTCACGTAGGTTCTAAATGTTGTGATTGTGACTATTCGACCTATTCGAATGTCGGGTACCATTGCTAGATGGTCACTTTGATTAGTACAGGAATTGGTTCCTGTGCTACCGACTTAGGTTCGAACCTGTGGGATCACACACATTTGAGGTTCCTATCTGATCTAATGGCTGATGAAGAGTCCTACATGTCTGAGACTCTGTGATCAAGAATCAAGATTCTCTAATCATGAGTACCATACATTTTGGGTACCGGGGTCAAGAGTCCTACTGGTTTGGGACTCTTCGATCAAGGTTTCATATCGATGGACTTTGATATCCGATTGCCCATCAAATTTGGACTCAGTATTTATGAGAGATTCAATTAGTGATTTGATCACTAATTAACTCAATTTGATTGAGTAATTATT
This sequence comes from Elaeis guineensis, assembly GCF_000442705.2. Taxonomy (NCBI): domain Eukaryota; kingdom Viridiplantae; phylum Streptophyta; class Magnoliopsida; order Arecales; family Arecaceae; genus Elaeis; species Elaeis guineensis. The sequence goes on from NC_025993.2 coordinate 42,478,283, forward strand.
TTTGGATCAAGTCCAATTGAATTGGATTCAGTTGGATTTGACCCGATTAGGTTAAGTGTTGACCTAATCGTCGAAGTGGTTTGGTCCCTGATTTGATCATTGGTTGGGCTTAGTCAATTATTGATTTTATTAAGATTTTATTGAGCCTAATTAAGCCTAATTAAGTTAGGTTTAATTTATTCTAATTGTGCTTAACCTATTTTGATTAGATTGGTTCAATTATGATCAAACCACCTTTTGAATTCAACTCCCTGCGTCACCTCACTTCTCTGCGCCCATTTGAATTCATGAGAAGCAACTTCTCATGAATTTTCTCCCACACAAAGGCCTTCCCATGCCCCACATTTGTGTATCATATGGGTGGATAAAGATGGTTGGTTGGCCATTCAAATTCAAAAGAAAGTTTGAATTTGAATGAGCAACCAATCCATGCGCCACCTAGCCTTATCCTTGCACCATTTGTTTTACACAAGAAAGAGTTTCTCATGTAAATTCTCCATGCACAAGAGAAGCCACGCCTCCTCTCTTGTCATGCATAGAGTGGATAGGAATGAGTTGGTTGGCATTTGAATTCAAATTCAATTTGAATTCAAATGAGCAACCACCTATCTTTATCCTCTCACGTGGTAAAAATACTGCAAAGATATGGTCTTGCATCGTTTTAAAAAGGAGATAAGAGAGGGAATGCGCATAGTGCATCAAAGAAAAATAAGGTGGCATGAGAGAGGTTTCTTGCATGAGAAAAGAAAAGAAAAGAAGAGAAAAGGAGAGAGAAGTGGGCGCAAGCTTTTCTTGTGTACCCTAGGGTTTTGGCTTAGGGTTCGAGAAGTGAGAACGTGAGCTACGAGTGTCGTGAGCCCACCAAACTTTAGGGAGAGCATCATCAACCTCTTTATCATCTTTGCTAATGATTTGAAGTATCTGAGGAGTCAGCAGATATCGATCGAAGGAGTTCAATCAACATCAGCCATCAAAAAAGTGCAGTCACGAACTAGCATTCGTGAGGAGCCGATCAGACCGGAAGCTTCGTGTGGATGATCCACAAAGGCCAGACACATTGTGTAGCTGTATTATGATGATCAGACCCTCTCGACGGTGATCAGATTATGGCGATCAACTACCCACACAAAGGTAATGTGTTCTGAACACATAACAGTAAATTATTTACTATAGAAATTTGAATTTCAAATTTAAATGCATGCAAGCTATATATCATATTTAGATCCTAGTGTAGGGTAAACACATGTTAATTAATTAGATTAATTAATAATTTTCACTATAAAATAGTGATTTTGAAAAAGTTTTAAAATTATCATTTTACCCCTGCACTAAAATTCACTTCAAATGGTATCAGAGTAGGTTCTAAAATATGATATACATTTGTATGTGTAGATTAAGTTGTAATCTAAAAGTTTAAATTTAAAATTTAAATTTTAAAATTTAAATTTTAAATTTTAAAATTTGTTCGAAATTCAAAATTCAAAAATTTGAAATTCAAAATTTAAAATTTGAATTTTAAAATTTGAAATTCAAAATTCAAAATTTAAAAATTTGAAATTCAAAATTTGAAATTTGAAATTTGGTTGAAATTTCAAATTTGAAATTCAAAATTTAAAATTCAAAATTTGAAATTCAAAAATTTAAAATTTGAAATTTAAAATTTGTTTGAAATTTGAAATTTAAAATTTAAAATTTGAAATTTGAAATTTAAATTTTAAAATTGGTATATTTAGATATACTTGATCCAAGTAGCAAGTAGTCTAATTGGGTTGGTTGCCATAGTCGTTCGGTCATAGGAGAAAAGTAGGGTTTAAAAGCCCTCTCCTCCTATTCGATGGGGTTCTCCTATGGCGGTAGGGGTGCCACTGCAATTATATCCCATGCAAATGAAGTAGTGAAAGGACTTAATTATAAAGGTTCAATTATAAAATTTATCATGAATATATTAGATTAGATCTAAAGGAATATTCATGATTTATTTTGATTGAGTTATTTTCTGTTATATAATTAGCAATACGATTGCTGTTTATGAAATGTACTGATCTGTTTATGAAATGAGTCAACATATTTGGTGAATAAAAAATAAAACCTTTCAAATTTAAAAATTATTTTTGAAATGCCAAACCCTGACCCATCAGCCCAAATACTTAATTAAAGAAATTAAGTGTTGTCAAGTTGGTCTAGAATTATGAATTAAGACCTAAGACAATTGCATAAACTTGTGGGTCAATGGGTTAGATGGATTAGGTCCATAATTGGGTTAGACCTAAGGTTAGCTTAAAGAAATAGACTAAATTAGAGTAATTGGTCAAATCTAATCAAAAGTTGAATTAGATTAGGTCAAGGACACTCTAGACTCAACTTTAATAGTTGTAGTTGAATGGGTCCATGTCTTTAACTAGACCAAAATAGACTTAATTCATGGCTACACGGTGGAATCCTATTTACTAAGTTGATTAAATTAAAACTAATGAACCGATTGGTGTCTAAGGTAAGTTCAACAGTTTGATCAGTGGTTCTTAAGTGGGAGCTACTCGCATTGATTCGATCTCTGACGAGTTAATGGCATATCCCCACCACTGATCTCACTTACCTGGCCAACTTGGTGAGTTAGATTTTGATTAGATCACTTGGTGATTAGGGCTCACCCATGTCATTAGGTAAATCAGTGTGACTGATTTAGGTGCTCCTTATGCCGGTTTTAATTAAATCTTTTTTAATCTGACTTGGTGAAGTCAGTGGGAGGATTGAAATTGGCTAGTTAATTTCTTCTCTTCCTTCACTTAATAAAATCCTCAAAATTTATTAGATCCCTAAAATGATTAAGTTATAGTGATAACTAAGTCATAGCCTCCCATTAAGTGAGTGATAATGAGTCCATTAGTTTAATAATCACTAGAGGCCCCAAGGCCTGGTGCTTATTGACTAATGAAATTATCATTCATAGTATGATAATTTGGTTGAGTCTTTCTGATGGTGGTTAGGTTGGTCGGCCAAAGTCGGGCCTGATCATTTATTGGTCTGATTCACCAAATCAAGTCATGTTAATAGTTGGACCTAACCAAATCTTTTCAGTAGAGGCCAAAGCCTACTGATTAGGTTCTGGGGCAAAATTAATTACTAGAAGTTGTTTAGAGAAACAACTGGTTATGAACCTACCCATAGATGCACATGGGTTGACCAACCAAAGTTGGGCTCGGTGTAGTCTGTGTGGATTCTAGTACCCACTAAGAAATTAAAGTAATTCCTCGAATTGGAGATTGAGGCTACCAGTTCATAAAAATACTGGAAGAAACTTTAGACTAAAGTCCAAGTCTTTAGTATTAATAATTTATATACTAATAGAGGTCTGGTTTTTCTTTATGCAGCTATGGCCACTACCTTGTCGCTTCGATCATTATTAGATAATGACAAGCTCATGGGACCTAATTTTGATAGCTGGTATCAAAAATTAAAAATCATCCTTGAGCATGAGTGGATCCTTTATGTAGTAATGGATCCGACATCCGAGGAGCCAGCCCCGAATGCTAGAGGGACGGTCCGAGACACTTACCAGAAGTGGCTCAATGACCGCACCACCGTTCGATGCATAATGCTGGCGGCAATGAATGATGAGTTCAGCTGCAGGTTTGAGAACGCCCAGCTGCAGGAGATGCTTCAAATGTTGAACGACTCCTTTGGCACACTTGACGATGTTGAAAGGCACAAAACTAGTTATGCCATTTTCAATGCTCGGATGAGGGATGGGGCTTTAGTCATTGATCATGTACTGTACATGATCGAAATGATTGAGCACCTAAGTAAACTGGGCTTTCCCTTGCATGAGCAGCTCGGTAAGGATGCGATCCTTAATTCTTTGCCCAAGTCCTTCCTCCCCTTCATTACTCATTTTCGAATGACAAAGCCTGCAGTGAACTATCACGACTTGTTGGGGTTGTTGCAGAACTTTGAGAAGGACCACCAGCTCTATAAGGAGTCAGTGAATGTTGTGGGAGGGTCTTCTTCTGGTCGTCGACCCTTTAAGAAAGGGAAGAAGAACAAGAAGAAAAAGAATAAGAAGGTGCAGCCACATATTGGGACGTCAGCACAAGGTCAGACCAAGAAGTGCAAGCCCGACCAGAGCCAGGCGGAGTGCTTCTTTTGCAAGAAGCAGGGGCACTGGAAGAGAAACTGTCCTCTATACATTGCCTTCCTGGACCTGAACAGGCCAAAGAAGAAGCAAGGTAATTATATGATAACACCTTGCAACTTTTTCATTTATGATACTACTGCCTGGGTATTGGATACCAGAAGCCCTTATCATATTTGCAATTCGATGTAGGGTCTGCAGGTCAGTAGGAGATTTGATGAAGGCAAGAGGTTCCTGAACGTTGGAGATGGAAGCAAAGTTTCAGTTCTAGCTTTAGGAATCATGAACCTTGTAATCAATTCTCGTAATGTAATTCTGAGTGAATGTCACTATTGTCCAAGATTTTTATTAAATATTATTTCTGTAGGCCTTTTGGCCATGTACGGTTATGAATTTTTAATAAAAGAAAACATTTGCAATATCATTTTGAATGGTGTTACAATGTTTGTTGGATAACTAAATAATAGAATTTACTTACTATCACAGCCTATTAATGTGGTTCAAACCTCTGATAAATGCCCTAGAATAGATAATGTGTCAGAAGTCTACCTTTGGCACTGTAGGCTAGGTCATATCAATAAGAACAGGATAAATAGGTTGGCTCAAGAAGGAATTCTTGAAGTTGATGATTGTGAATCACTTCCAATCTGTGAGTCATGTCTTCTTGGAAAGATGATCAAGTCACCTTTTACTGGAAAAGGTGAGCGAGCCAGTGAACTCTTGGGTCTGGTACATTCTGATGTATGTGGACCCATGAGCTCAAGTGGAAGAGGTGGATATTTCTACTTCATAACCTTCACAGATGACCTATCGAGGTATGGGTATGTCTACTTAATGAAGCATCAGTCAGAGTCATTTGAAATATTCAAACTATTCTGAAATGAGGTAGAAAAATAAACTGGGAAGTGTATTAAAACTCTTCGATCTGATCGAGGAGGTGAATACCTTTCCAATGATTTTTTGACATATCTTGGGAAGAATGGAATTCTCTCTCAGTGGACTCCTCCTGGAATACCACAGCATAATGGTGTGTCTGAAAGGAGGAATCGGACCTTGTTGGACATGGTTCGATCCATGATGGGGTTTGCTGGTCTGCCGATCTCTCTCTGGGGATATGCACTCGAATCGACTTGTTACCTTCTAAATAGGGTTCCGAGTAAGTCTGTAACCAAAATGCCATATGAGATATGGATAGGACGTTAGCCAGTACTCTCATACCTTAGGGTTTGGGGGTGTCTGACTTATGTTAAACGTTTAATTACGGACAAGCTTGGATCTAGGTCTGACAAGTGTAAATTCATAGGGTACCCAAAAGAGATCAAAGGGTATTATTTCTACCTAGCTGATGAGCAAAAAGTGTTTGTTAGCCTTAAGGCAATCTTTTTGAAAAAGGAGTTCCTTGGTGAAGGGACTGTTGCCTCTAAGGTCGAACTTGAGGAAGTTCGACAGGTGAAAAAATCGACACAAGTTGCTGAACCTGAATCGAATTTGGTTAGATCAGATCCGCAGCCCATTGTTCCTGCACCCTCAAGGCGGTCTGGTAGAGTACCACATCAACTGGACAGATACTATGGTTTCTTGATCCGGGATGGCGATCCTGTCGAACTTGATGAAAATGATGAGGATCCGATCACCTACATGGATGCAATGCAGAGATCTGACTTTGAAAAATGGTTAGAGGCCATAAAATCTGAATTGGAGTCTATGAAGGTCAACAATGTGTGGACATTGGTTGACCCACCCGAAGGAGTAAAACCCATAGGGTGTAAGTGGGTCTTCAAGAGGAAGAGGGACGCAGATGGAAAGGTGGAGACCTATAAAGCCCGTCTGGTTGTCAAAAGATATCGTCAATGTTATGGTATAGACTATGATGAGATATTTTCTTCTGTGGCAATGCTCAAATCTATTTGGATTATGCTTACGATAGCTGCCCATTTGGACTATGAAATCTGGCAGATGGATGTGAAGACAGCTTTCCTAAATAGAGAGCTGGATGAAGAGGTGTATATGATACAACCTGAAGGGTTCACATCCATAGATGAGTCTAAGGTGTGCAGGTTACAGAGGTCCATTTATGGACTTAAGCAGGCATCCCGGAGTTGGAACATATATTTTGATAAGATGATCATGACGTATAGCTTCGTTAAGAACGGAGAAGAGCCCTGCATTTATAAGTGGGCTAATGGTCCAGTAGTGATATTTCTTGTATTGTATGTGGATGATATTCTCTTAATCGGGAATGATGTCCCCACATTACAGGTAATAAAGATTTTGCTGTTGTCACAGTTCTCCATGAAGGATCTGGGAGAAGCTTTCTACATCCTAGGGATGAAGATCTATAGAGATAGATCTAAAAGGTTGCTTGGCTTATCCCAGTCAACGTACATTGATACTATGCTGAAGAGGTTCAGCATAGAGAATTTCAAGAGAAAAATCATCAAAATCAATAAGAATGTATCAAAATGAGAGATGTCTTTTGATTTAGATTAAGTTTAAAATATTTTTTCTTTTTTAAAATTAGGTTGAATTTAGAATCCAAAATTGCTCTCTCCCTTTTTGAATGAAGTTTACTTTATAATCAGATTTTTAATCAAATAAGTAATTACTTTGAACTTGTAAAGGGAAAAGAGCTTTTCAAAAGATTTGAGTGGTAAAATCAAGTATTAGATCTACCTCAAAATTTATTCTTTTCTTTTCTTAATAGAAATTCATCATTTAATTTCAAAAAAGGTATGTATCTGGAATGTATCAAACAAATCAGCAGAAATCAATGGTCCAAAATTAAGTTTCTAAATTCATTTCTCAAGCAAGCATATAAAAAATTCTATGTTATATTTTGATTTTTAAATATGTTTCAAAATTTGAAGTATGTACCAAAATCATTCCTTAGATTGAAAAGATGCTTCAAATTCAATTTAACTTTAATTGACTTTCAAGAATGATCATGCAAAGCATGTTTCTAAGATTGGCACATAGAAAAATTTAGTATCATATTCAAATTTCCAAATAAGTTTTTAAAAAATGAAAAGTATGTATCAAAATCAATTTGTTTAGAGTGAGAATATATTTCAAATTTACTTTAACTCTAATTACTAGTCAAAAATGATTTGACAGTCAAATCAAATGGCATAAGCACATGAAAGCTCAAATGAAAATCACGGCTCAACCAAGTACATGAAGGCTTAAATTAAAAAATTAAGACTGAGTTGAATTTTCTCAACAAAGCAAATGAAGGCTCAAATTAATTTAAATTTTCAATCAAGGCAAGATAAAGCATGAGAAGCATTTCTCCCCCTTTATTTGATAGATAAAGCACATATATTTAATTTAAGAAACATAATAAACTTCAAGGCTTACAAGCATATTTATAACACTAGCATTGTACATTGATTTAGTTTAATTGATCATTCATATCTCTCCCTTTGTTTTGCAAACAAAGCAATTTCATTTTACCAATAGGCAAATTTAATATCTTTTTAAATTTAAATTCTCATATACTTTTAGTTGACTGATCATTTCTTCTTTCAATATTTTTCCCACCTTACGTTTGCAAATAAGCCAATTGAAAAATTAACTACAATATGAAAGTGTATCTTTCAATTAAGTAAACTAAACATCAATTAGTCCATGTATCAATCAAATTCATCCAAATAGACACCAAATTTTTTCAAAAATTTTTTTTTTTCATTAACTTCCAAAGGATGTTTACATAAGATGTTTACAATGATAACAAAAATATTTAGCTTGCACCTATAACAAAATGAAATTCTAGGGAAAACTAAGGTCCTATAATGTAAGTCCTAGCATCCTAAAGATAGATAGGTCAGATGGCTCTAAGAACTGGGTCGACGCTAAGATAGGGATAGTGATCAAATTGAGAAATAAATCAACTAAAAATCAAATACAGATTGAGAATGATGTTCAAATTAAATCGGGGAGGAATTAGAGTTGATCAATTGGAGGTATAGTAATCAAATTAAGTGAATTCAAGAGAGAAACTAGATAAAGGCTCTATAGTGAAGTTTTGACTAGGGGGATGTTTAATCCTTAAGGGTTGAACTAAAATGCAATGCAAAATATTAAGCACACAATCCTTTTATGAATTGATGACTTATCTTCAAGTACTTAGGTCATGTAAATTTTTATGAGAATTTCAATAATTAAGTATTTTATGAGGGAATGTCAAATTTTAGCTCAATTTATCATTTTTGCAATCAAATAGATCCATATATAATCATGCATATTTTAATTTAAGTTTTCAAGGAATGAAGTGATATAAGAAGGCTAAAAGATCTTGTTGAAATTTGAAAAGAATTTAAGCTCATGTGAATTAAATATTATGCATAGAAGAGAGCATGTTGATTTTGAGGTTAGTATACAATCAATAAATTCAATTATTCGAACAATGATAAATCATCAAAATCAATCACTTGCTTTAAATAAATTCAAAAATATTGATGGCATGAAGTAAGAAAAATCTAGATTTTACCAAGCATCGTTGCCCATCCAATTTTATTTCCAAGGCATCTATCCAAAAGAATTTTTCTCTTTTTATTCCATTAGACCCTCGGTATATCTACAAAATCACTTCTTGATTTTTGGTACCCAAGCTCTTTTGGATTCATGGTATTTAGTACTCAAAGTTTCTTTTAGAATCCAAATTTGTTTGACTAGTGTATAGCCAATTCTTTTGATGTTACACTCTAAAATTTTGTTGTCAATTTTGTTATATTTAAAGCACTTAATTGAAGGATTTTCTAATGTGACTTTTGTAAATATATTTTTGATAAATTTTTATTTTCTTGAAAGATTGAAACCAATTTTATCCTTATTGAAAATAGCCTTTTGATTATTTAAAATGGCTCGAAGATTTTAAGATCCAATTGTAAACTTTTGAAGTATGAACTTCAAGCTTTCAATTGAAGAAAAAGTAGGTAGTGCTATGCATGTAATTTTAAAAGTTTTATACAGCAGAAAGAAAAAATTAAATAATTTAATCTAAATCACATACATAAAATCTAATATATACTATCATGCCATAACAGAGTATATGAAATATGATGTGCTTTAGATCTGAAAATAAAAACTCACATCGTTCTCATCGATGCTGAAATTCTAGATCTAACTATTAGATCTAACGATATGATCAAGATAGGTTAGAAATAATTACCAAACCAATTGAATCATGATCTTTACTGGTCCAATACTTGGAGAAGATGTTCTTCAAGTCACTGTAGCCACATGAAGTTGTCTGACCTCTAAAAGAAAATCCATGCGAAGACTGGCACAGATCAGGGGCTTGGAGGTGCTAGCCTGCAAGCAACTTTGATGGTTGATCTCTTTTTTTTCTTTTCAAACACCTTGGATATTAGATTTTTATGGTACAGTGGAAGGACTAAGTGTTTAAAATTTTCATTCAAAATATCTGATGCACCAAAAATCCAAATGCCCAGAAACTCTTGGCTATAATAATCAAAGTACAATAAATATAAATTTGGATAAGAAGTATACTTGTAGCACTAATCTCAATTTTCATGAGGTATCTAAGTGTCCACCCTTCAATGATGATCCACATAAAAATTGAACCAAAGACAATGCTCTTCTTCACCTTGCTTTAAGAGTTCTAGCCCCTAGAGCTCGACTAGCCTCATGCCGGTCAGATTTCTCCAAGAACCTGACTCCAGCCTCTCAGAACCTCTTCTAAACTTCTAATTCTCCTTCTTTAGAAGCTTTACAACTATTGTTAGGATCAGATAAGGCTTTGCCTTAAATTCCAAAGTCTTATCCTAAAACTAAGATAGGTTGTAAGAAAAAAAGGAGAGCAACCGGAGAGAAATTGGAAACCCATTTTGAATGCCTCGGACACCTAGCACTCAGGCCAATTTATAGCCACTAGAGGGATGCTAAAAAAGAGGGACACACCTCATCTAAGAGGCCTATCTGATATGATTATCAGAGATAAGAGTTCCTTCAAACAGAAGGACTCTTATCAATGATACGTCGATCAGCATCCTACTCTACGGGGCAACCAGAGAAGGGATATTTTCATGCCCCTTCTCAAATCAAAAAAATTATGAAAAATCCACATGGATAGGGAATTCAATCCTAATCTCAAATCACCTAATAAAGAGATCAAAAAATCTATGAAGAGATGTGATCTCACATCTTTTCATGCGAAGTCTGATCACTGTGTGCTCGCACACGAGGAAGATTCCAGCATCCATTTGGCCATCTGATAAGTCTAAAAAAATTCCAAAAGAATTAATAAAAATATATTATCAAATGTGAAATATTACCACAAAAAAATAGTTCCAATTTAAAAGTATTTGGTCAGGAGAAGGACTCTCCAAATCGCAAAGAGATGCAACATTTTTGCGCGTGAGAGCTAGACATCCTTTATTTTCTAATTTTTTCTCTACCCCAAAAAATCTAAAAAAATACATCTCATACTTTGAGATGTGCACCAGAGGATGGAGGGTGATATGGGCTATCGCACACATCTTAATCATATGCCAAAAGGACTCCTTCTTCTGCCCACGCCAACATGCACGTGCAAAACTTGTTTTGCGCCAAGAGTCCTTCACAACTTGGACTCTTCATAATTGGCATTAACATGGGATATGGCACCCTAATTTGGGATGATTTCAGGTGGCACCACCTAACCCAAATGTCCACTAAATTGGGCTAGCTAATTAGCAAGGAATGAGATCAAATTGATCTCCAGAAAAGCAAGGGTTTCACATGTGCTAGCATGCTTATCGGAACCCTGATTGAATATAAAATTCCAATCAACCTTTTTTCAAAAAGATCCTTTGCCAATTTCTATATATGTGTAATCCATTGGATTCCACATCTAGCTGGTAGTAGAACTAGATACATGTTGATCAAATTTGATTAGATTTCAATCTAATCGATTTAGGTCCAATCGAGCTAATCTGAGCTCAACAATTAGAATCTTTTCTAATTGACGATCGAATTAAACTATTTAATTCGATCAAAAATTTATAAGTCAAGATTGACATCTAGTAATATATCATGACTATCTAGAAGATATAAAATTTGATAGAAATATCAAATATATCTTACAGTGGTAAGTTACTGTGTAATTCAATCCTTTGATCATCCCTGCACTCTGAATATGTTCATGAGTATGGAATCATGTCAAACTCAAACACATATTCATATCGATTCTCAATTAACCAATGATGACTCTAATAAAGAAGCATTAAAAACTCTTTCTAATCTCCTTCTTGCTTTTGAACAAAAGATTTTTTTTGAGTCATCTAGGATTGAGAATACATAGGATGCGATCTTCTCTTACTAGGAGTGATCGATTCCATGTTGACCTACTCACAACCTCCATATACACTCCACCATATCCAGAATACCCCGTACATGTCTTAATGCCATGCCTGGGTATGAACCAAAATATGAGTTCACATGCACAAGATTCCATGATGGTCTTAGGTTTAAGGATCACTTGCACAACTCCCACTAAGAGAACCATCTTTGACATTCAAGGCTTCCATAAGATGTTCTCTTTCATTGAGTCAATTCAGTGGACTCATTTCCCAAATGAGCACCCACACCCTTGTATTAGTATCCCACACAAGTGGCTAGTGAGATCTGCCACCCTCTCCATCGAGCATATATAGGATGTGCCAGTCTATCCGAAATATTGATCTCCGACTCAATGCTCCTACAACTAGGAATATTTAAGATTAAGATTTTAGAGTTTTAGGTCTCACTAGCATGACCCATTCATGTCTCCTAAAACTATTTCTATATCTTTGGGGTTCATCATAATCTTAGACATAATAAGATGCAGCGAATATGATGAATCAATGCCTCAAATAATAAATATCATTATATGAGTTGGAAAATTATAAAGAAAAGTCCCATCGCAACACACTTGCGATTGGCTTATAGGGCACTCTTCTTTTAATCTCCCACTTGCACTAAAGCTAATCACCTTTTTATCTCATACAAACAAGATGTCAATCATATAGCTACTATAGTATGGCCTTAGTGAATGGGTTTGCTATGTTGTTCTTTATGTCAACTCATTCAAGAACAATATCTTGTCCCTAACGAGATAGAAGCGTCGGAGGATGTGCTTGGATCTATAATGAGATCTAGGTTCCATAGCTTGAATAACGGCCCCAGTGTTATCACAATAGAGTGTCACCAATCCTTCATTCTTAGGAACGACTCCTAAATCCATAATAATTTTTTTTTCATCTAGACAGCTTTCTTAATGGCTTCACTAGCAGCGATGTACTCTTCCTCAGTAATTGAGTCAGATACTATCTACTACTTGAAACTATTCTAACTCACTGTCCTATCACTTAGGATAATTATATACCCTGATATTGACTTGTTATTATCTGGATCAGATTAAAAATTAGAATCTATATATCCCTCTAGTTTCAACTCTGATCCTCCTCCATATATGAGAAAAAATATCTTTAGTCTTTCTTAGGTACATTAGAATATTTTTCATAGCTTTCTAATAATTCTCTCTTGGATCAGCCTGAAATTTACTAGCTATGCCTAAAGCATAAGCTACATTAGGCCTGGTATATAGCATGGCATACATAATTAATCCCATAGCCGAAGCATAAGGGATTTCATTCATCCTCTTCCTCTCTTCTCTAGTGTCTTAGGACATATTTTCTTAGAGAGATGTATACCATGACTCGTACGCAGGTAACCTCTCTTACTTGCCTCCATATTAAACCTCTTTAATATGAGATCTATGTACCGTGACTGGGATAAGTCTGGCATCCTGTTAGATCTATCTCTATAGATCTTTATACCCAGTATATAGGATGCTTCACCCAAGTCTTTTATGAAAAACTTATTCAATAGTCAAGTCTTGACTGATTGCATCATTGGGATATCATTCTCAATGAGTAGTATGTCATCGATATACAGAATCAAGAAGACAATAGTACTCCCACTTATCTTCTTATACACACATGATTCATCTTTATTTTTGATAAAGTCAAACTCTTTGACTGTCATATCAAATCGGATGTTCCAACTCCTAGAAGCTTACTTCAATCCATAGATAGATCTCATTAGCTTGCATACTTGATTTGCCCTTCCACTTGAGATAAATCTCTCTGACTAAGTCATATAGACCTCTTCCTCTAGATTATCATTGAGAAAAACGGTCTTGACATCCATCTGTTAGATCTCATAGTCATAGTATGCCACTATAGCAAGCAAAATTTGGATGGACTTGAGCATAGCTACTGGTGAGTAGGTTTCATCATAGTCAACTCTTTATCTTTGTCTGAAACCCTTTGCCACCTACCTAATTTTGTAGGTTTCTACTTAGCCATCTGCTCTGATCTTCTTCTTGAAGATCCACTTATATCCTATTGGGGTCACACCCTCAGGTGCATCAACCAAGGTCCATACTTGGTTGATATACGTCGAGTCCATCTCAGATTTCATGACTTTCAGCCATCTGTCTGGGTCTCTACTCATGACAGCTTTCGAATAGGTCAGTGGATCATCATCCTGAATGATGTTGATCGAATTGTCATTCTCAATAACAAAATCATAGCTCAGAAGTGCTTGATGCACTTTATCTGACCTTTAGAGAGGAGGTGTGTATTATGGATGTACCTCATCCTTGGATACTTCTGATTGAGGATCTTCTTGTGGTTTAACCACAGGTATTTCTGGATTGATTTATAGATCCTGAACTTTCATAAGTTCAATATTCCTCCCACTGCCTCCTTTTTGGATGAGTTTATTTTTCAAGAAAGTGGTGTGCCTACTAACAAACACCTTTTGTTTGGTAGGGTGGTAGAAGTAGTATCCATTAATTTTTTTAGGATACCCTACAAACCTATACTTGTTTGATCTAGCATTAAGCTTATGTCCAAAAATATTTTTGACATAAGCAAAATAGCCCCAAGTCTTAAAATGTTTAAGATTAGACTTCCTTCCCTTCCATATCTCATATGGAGTGCTTGCAACAGACTTTGAAGGCATCCTGTTAAAAATATATGCGGTAGTCTCTAGGGCATATCCCCAGAAAGATATTGGGAGATCAGTGAAGCACATCATGGACCACACCATATCCATCAAAGTGCGATTCCTCCTTTCTACTACACCATTTAACTAAGGTGTATAAGGAGGGGTCCATTCAGAGAGAATACCTTTACTCTTAAGATGATCAAGAAATTTACTGGATAAGTATTCTCCTCCTCGATCAGATCGAAGAACCATGATATTTTTTTTCAGTTTGTTTTTCGACCATACTTTGATGCTCCTTAAACTTATCAAAGGCTTCAGATTTATGTTTTATAAGATACACATATTTGAACCTTGATAAATCATCTGTAAAGATAATAAAATAGGAGTATCCTCCTCTAGCCTGAGTTGTCATCAGTCTACATACATCTGTATGCACTAGGGCTAACAACTTATTCATCCTCTCTCTATATTCAGAAAATGAAGTCTTGGTCATCTTACCTATGAGACAAGATTCACAAGTTTTCAATGATTCATAATCATATAGGTCAAAAAATTTTTTTTTGTATAACTTGTTTATCCTTGACTTACTAATATGATCCAGGCGATAATGCTAGAGATATGTGATATTCACATCTTTTTTTTTTCATATTTTTTTCAATATAAAAAATATTTTCATTGAGTGCAAAAATTAAAAGATTGTTATCAATATAACCATTGCCATAAAATTGATTAGAAAAGAAAATGAAGCATCCATTTCCATTAGCCTTATTTTATAATCTTGTTTTAACAACAAAGATATAGAAATAATATTTCTAATGACATTTGGCATGTAATAACAGTCTTTTAATTCTAAAATTTTATCCGAAGATAAATCAAGCATACAGATTCCTACAGCCTCTGTGCTAATGGACTCTCCACTTGCACCATAAAGCTCGAGGTCACCTCTTTTCAGATCTTTGATATTTTGTAGTCGCTATAATGAATTACAAATATACAATCTATAGGTGGTATCTAATATCCAAATATTAGAGTTTGAGCCACTCAATGAAAAATAGGTCCATATCGTATACACACTTTTTGGTGCTACACTTACACTCTGCTTCAATCTTGCAAGATTATTCTTGCAATTAAACTCCCAATGTCTAAATTTGTTACAAAATGAATAGATGATATCCATATGGACATCATTGCCTTCTCGTTATTATTGACCATCTCAAGGTTAGAAATATCCAGAACATCAGAATTCTCCTCCGATACGGACCTAACTTGCAAGTTTCTCAACCAATCCATATAGTTGGATTGGTCAACATATTTTTATCTATGGTATCATACAGTAAAAATAAAGAAGCTATAATGTAGACTTAAACTACA
The DNA here is from genome assembly GCF_000442705.2 of Elaeis guineensis. Lineage (NCBI taxonomy): Eukaryota > Viridiplantae > Streptophyta > Magnoliopsida > Arecales > Arecaceae > Elaeis > Elaeis guineensis. The sequence continues at coordinate 42,493,779 of NC_025993.2, forward strand.
TAAATAAGAACAATAGTATAAGCAGATCACTCATATTTGACATGCAAAACTAGATGAGATCTTTTAATCTAATTGTCTCTCACTATTTTATTAGATACCATAGCCCTCTCCTATGGTAAATAAGAAATCCTAATCTGGTTTCTTAATGAGGTTGAGATCCTAATCCCTCAATGAAGCATTATGAATATCATAACAAATCTCAATGAGTTCAAAGGTAGAAAAATCTATCAAATTGCATCTCATGCAACTCTCAACATAACTTACCTCTAAAAATATTCATAGTCTTGTGGATATCACAACAAACTATAATATTTTTAGTTAAGTCAGGTCCTTCATTTTTATACAGTCATATCTAAAAAATGCTACCCTTATGGATATCACAACAAAGTAACATATCCAAAATATGCCGTAAAGCATCTAATATGCACCAAAATAAATCCATATCAATCTCCATAGCAAGTCTTGTGGATATCACAACAAACCTACTATGATTTTTGATAGGATATTGACTAGGCATGAAGGAAGGTATATGTAGTGTTCAAAATACTGAGCTAGCTTCATTCAAGTTTTGAACTAATCCAATTGACTAGGAAAGTGTTAAGATTAGTGGAGATCCCCCCATTGCTTTTCTTAGACATCAATAAAATTGGCCAGGCTAGCAATAGAACCAATTAAATAACCACCGCACTTGCAACACTCCTTAGACATCAATTGATTAATCAATTCAAGAAATACATCAGCTACTGGTTCACAACACTATGACTTAATATAATTTTTGTGAGGGTTTTAATGGTCTCAAGCACATCCTTATTCAATCAACACAATGATGCACTATTATAGTTGTATCTTAAATATCATAACAACTAATCATGGCATCCAATCATATCTCTAAGATATGAAATTATAATTATACAACATGATTATAACTAAACATCTCAAGCATATCACATATGCATGAAATTCTAATAACATGCATGAATACAAAATACTCTTTTCACGATTCTTCTTCTTGGGATATCACAGTAGCACCCCTACGCACCATAAGAGTACCCTATTGAATAGGAAGAGAGGATCTATGAACCCTACTTGCTCTTATGACTGGACAATCTGGTGATGAACCCAATTAGAGTACTAAGCTACTAAGAAAGATTCTATACATACATCATGCATTTTATATTTAAAATATATCTTTAAGACATGCGAGGATTTGGATGTTCAATCGGGTTCAACCCTTGACCCGACTTGAACCAAACTAAAAACTCATGCTTGATCATAATCAAAACAACATTTTAATCTTGGATTATATAGATCAACGTAGGCTCTGATATCACTATTGGGTTTTAGTGGCACAGCGGAAGGATTAGGTGTTTAAAATTTTTATTCAAAACACCTGATGCACCAGAAATCCAAATGCCCAGAAATCTTTGACTATAATAATCAAAGTACAATAAATATAAATTTAGATAAGAAGCATACTTGTAGTGCTAATACCAATTTCTATGAGATGTCCAAGTATCCACCCTCCAATGGTGATTCACACAAAAATTGAACCAAAGACAGCACTCCTTCTTCACCTTGCTTCAAGAGTTCTAGCCCCTAGAACTTGACTAGCCTCATACCGATTAGGTTTCTCCTAGAACCTGACTCCACTCTCTCAGAACCTCCTTTAGACTTTTGATTCTCCTTCTTTAAAACCCTTACAACCCTTGTGAGGATCAGATAAGGCTTTGTCTTAAATCCCAAAGCCTTGTCCTAAACTAAGATAGGTTGTAAGAAAGAAAGGAGAGCAACCAGAGGGAAATTAGAAATCCGATTTGAATGCCTCAGACACCCAGCACCCAGGCCAATTTATAGCCACCAGAGGGATGCCAAAAGAGAGGGACATGCCTCATCCAAGAGGCCTATGTGATCTGATTATCAGATATAAGAGTTCCTTCAAATAGAAGGACTCTTATCAATGATACGTCGATCAGCCCCTGCTCAGCATGCACGTCCAGAGAAGAGATATTTTTATGTCCCTTCTCAAATCAAAAAAATCTTAAAAAATCCATGTGGATAGGAGATTCAATCCTAATATCATATCACCTAATAAAGAGATTAAAAAATCCATGAAGAGATGTGATCTCACATCTTTTCACATGAAGTTTGATCACCACATGTGCGCGCATGCAAGGAAGATTCCAGCATCCATTTGGCCATCTGATAAGTCTAGAAAAATTTCAAAAAATTTACCAAAAATAGCTTATCAAATGTAAAACATTATCATAAAAAATAGTTCCAATTTGAAAGTATTTGGTCAGGAGAAGGACTCTCCAAATCATGGAGAGATGCGATGCTTTTGAGCGGGCGTGCCAGACATCCTTCTTTTTCTAATATTTTCTCCCCCTTCAAAAAATTAAAAAAAAATACATCTCATACTTTGAGATATACACTAAAGGATGGAGGGTGATATGGGATACCATACATATCTTAATCCCATGCCAAAAGGACTCCTCCTGCCCACGCCAACATGCAGGTGCAAAATCTATTTTGCACTAAGAGTCCTTCACAACTTGGACTCTTCATAATTGGTGTTAACATAGGATGTGGTGCCTCAATTTGGATAGCTTCCAGGTGGTATGACCTGACCCAAATATCTACTAAATTAAGCTAGCTAATTAGCAAAGAATGAGATCAAATTGATCTCCAAAGGAGCAAAGGTTCCACACATGCTAGCATGCTTATCGGAACCCTGATTGAATCCAAAATTTTAATCAATCTTTTTTCAAAAAGATCTTTGGCCAATTTTTATATGTGTGTGACCCATTGAGTTCTAAATCTAGCTAGCAGTAGGTCTGGATATATGTTGACCAAATTTGATTAGATTTCAATCTAATCGATTTAGGTCCAATCGAGCTAACCTGAGTTCAACAATTAGAATCTTTTCTAATTGACGATTGAATTAAACTCTTTAATTCGATAAAAAATTTATAAGTCAAGATTGATATCTAGCAATATATCATGACTATCTAAAAGATATAAAATTTAATAAAAATATCAAATATATTCTTCAATAGTAAGTTATCGTGTAATTCAATCCTTCGATCATCTCTACACTCTGAATATGTTCATGAGTATGGAATCATGTCAAACTCAAACACATATTCATATTGATTCTCAATTAACCAGTGATGACTCTAATAAAGAAGCATTAAAAAATTTTTCTAATTTCTTTTCTGCTTTTGGCCAAAAGATTTTTTTTGAGTCATCTAGGATTGAGAATACATAGGATGCGATCTCTTCTTACTAAGAGTGATCGATTCAATGTTGACCTACTCACAACCTTTATACACACTCCACCATATCTAGAACACCCCGTACATGTCTTAATGCCATGTCTGGATATGAACCAAAATATGAGTTCATGTACACAAGATTCTATAGTGGTCTCAGGTTTAAGGATCACTTGCACAACTCCCACTTAGAGAACCATCTTTGACATGCAAGTAAGGCTTCCATAAGATGTTCTTTTTCATCGAGTCAATTCAATGGACTCATTTCTTAAATGAGCACCCACATCTTTGTATTAGTGTCCCATACAAGTGGCTAGTGAGATCTACCACCCTCTCCATCGAGCATACATAGGATGTGCCAGTCTATCCAGAATATTAATCTCCGACTCAATGCTCCTATGATCAGGAATATTTAAGATTATAGTTTTAAGATTTTAGGTCTCACTAGCATGACCCATTTATATCTTCTAAAATCATTGTCCTAATCTTTGAGATTCATCATAATCTTAGATATAATAAGATGCAGCTAATATGATGAATCAATATCTCAAATAAGAAATATTATTACATGAGTTGAAAAATTATAAAAAAAAATTCCATCACAACACACTTGCGATTGGCTTATAGGGTGCTCTTTTTTCATTGGATACTCCAAAGGATAAAGAGATCTGGATGAGGAAGAGAGGAGGAGGAGAAAAGCTCTAAAAAAAATAAAAACCAGTAAGAAAATTGATGTATGACGCTTAGAAGAGGGAACCCCTTTTTATAGGCAAGGATTAGGGTTTTAATCCAAGGAAGAGGGCGCCTAAGAGTCGACGCCCAACACCTTTTGGGTATCCCAAAATTTCTAAAAAAGGCTCTATAACATGGAGAAGGATTTTGATGTCTCACATATCTAAGAACTCTTCAATAGAATTAAAGAAAAAATCATTATGGCACCAACAACCTTTCTTGTATAAAAAATTTCTTTTCTTATTTTCATCTTATCCCTAATTCGGATCACATTCGAATTTGACAAGAGATAGGATTATGAGTCATCAATCATTACCATCCACCCTTATTGGGTCTACTACTTTGACACCAAAAAGGTCAAGCCAAATCCTATTTGGCATGGAGATAAGGGCATGGGTCCAAGTATGGTGCAAGGAGATAAGGATAGAGTCTTAGTCAACTTTAACTCTTCATTTCTAATTTGACTCAAATCCAAATCAAATTTGGATTGAACCTACTGAGAGAAATAAATCTAATCCAATTAAAAATCTAATTATCTCAATAAATTTCTAATCCAATTAAGAATTGACTAATTTCAAACTCTGATCGAAGCAGGATCTAATTTCTCTTGTAATCAAGATGGATCATATCGAACTTAATCTGAGTCGAACTGAATCTAATTCAATTAGACTTAATTCAAAGCTCTTTACTCAATCAAATTGAGTCAATTACTAATTAATTCTCTATTGATAGTAGAGTCTCAATCCCAGTGAAACTCTCCTCCAGAGTCTCAGTTCCAGTAGGATTCCTCACCAGAGTCACAATCCAATTGGGCTCTTCAGCCATTAGATCCAATCAAATCTTCTAATATGTGTGACCTCATAGGTTCGAATATAAGTCGGTAGCATAGAAATAACTTTTTATACCAATCGATGTAACTATCTAACAATGGTGATCAAACGATCGGATAGGTCGAAGTATTGCAAAGCTTAGAACCTACCGACGTATAGTTACCGTATAATTCATCTCTTTGACCCTAATGCTCAAGGTGACCTAGGATTTAACTGTCAATTCTAATTTAGTCAGTCATATTGTATTTTAATTTTTAAAATCTATCACATGAATTATTCTAGCCAAGATTTTACTAAATTGAAATACACTGATACATATCTCTTACTAATTCAGAGAGGTCAATTCCATCTTGACTGATATACTGACTTGATAAGTACTTGACTGCACCCAGTATCCTTTCATCATTAAATTAGAAATTTAGATAGTCTGATACTAAAGTACAGTGAGTTGCTTAAAGTCACTATGATGGTCTCAAATCAGAGAGACACTTATATCCATATTCTTCTTGAGCTACTCTTGACAGTAGAGTGCTCGGCACATGATCATGTTCGATACGAATATACTCCTACATTCCATCTGTATGCCATAACAGTGTCTTCACACTCTTTGATTAAGAGGACAATCAACTTATATGGCACATAACGACCTATACTTGATATTGCTATCGTCCTACTAATAGCATATCATTTGGTCATGAACACTTTTAAGAAATAAATAACAAATCCTCTTTTGTCAATTAATTAGTCCTAAAAACTTTATTACAATACAAAAGTTTAAAGATGGATAATTTGTAATGAAAATATCAAATAATTTTTATTAATAAAAATTTATATATAATTTCAAGAATGAGCACAATCATCAACAAGCTAACGATTGACTTTGGGATACATTTTCCAACAACTCTCACTTGAACTAAAGCTAATCGGTATATCCATCTTCGATTTGTGATCATCAAATTCTTTGATTTCAAGAGCTTTAGTAAATAGATCGATCAGATTTTTTTTTCATCGATCTTCTGAAGGTCGACGTCATCTCGATCCACGATCTCCCGGATAAGGTGATAGCGGTGCAGAATATGCTTAGTGCACTGATGGGACATCAGCTTTTTAGCTTGAGCCATGGCTCATGTTATCACAGTATAACAAGACAGGGCCATCAATGGAGGATGCCAGTCCGAACTCACCAATGAACTTCTGCAACCATACAGCTGTTGGGATGCGTAGGCAATTTCATGTATTTCGAAACTTTTTTGAGAAAATTATAGCAGAAGATAAGTAGATTAATCAAATTAATCTCACATGCATATGATCTAATCATCAAATCAACCTACTCTAAAATATATGATATGTTATGTTGTATATAAAATCTAAAAAATACTAAAGATAAAATCAGCATGCATGCATATGAGCAGTAGATCACATCTACTTCTAATCTGAGTTTAGAACTCGATACCTGAGCATGGGTTGATGATCATCATTGTTGAGAGATATGGTGAAGGAGATCTTTACTGGTTGCTCATAGCCACACATGCATCTGACCTCTACGAAAAATTCACTTGAAGCCCCGATCTGATCAATCTTCTCGGGAGTGCTAGCTCGTGTGAAGATCTTCTTCTTGGCTGATCTGAATCTTTGTTTTAAATCTCTAAAATTTTTTCAAAGATTGAAGATAAAATTATAGAAAGGATGAAGAGGTGAAAGAAAGATAGAGAAAAAAATAATTTTTTTCTAATTTATTCTCTCTTTCCAAACCCTTAGAACCAAAAATTTGGTATTCAGATTTTTGCGCACACCCCAAGAGAGAGGACCCACCTCTTTATTTTTCATATCATGGACCATGGCCAAACTTCTTTTATGTGAAGATCTCTCTTTTGGTATCTTACACACATAAAAAAATTATAAAAGCCTCTTTTATAGGTATGTAAGGAGGTGGGGTGAAGAGTCCTAGTGATCTTGGACTCTTACAGGATTCTACCTTCCTTCATAATTTCACATTCCAAAATATACCAAAAAAATATGAGATGCCCCTTCTCATATTTTTTCATAATAAATTAATTCTCCAACTAATCTCTTATAAGAAACCTCCTCAAAATATTTCACATATAAGGAGAAAAAAATTTATTAGCATGGAGAGATTGATCTGGATGAGAACAGATTCTCCTGATAAAAAATATTTTAAAATATAATTTTAAAACTTTTCTTTTATAAAAACTAATATAAATTTGGATGTGAGATAGAGAAAGAAAAAAACTTTTTAGTGTAAAAAAATCTCACACAAAATAATTTTATGCATGGAGATATATGGCATGCAAACTATGTTGGCGCAAGAGAGAAGAGTCCTATTCCATTATTTGAATCCAAACCAAATCACATCTGGTTTAGCCCAAATAAAATATATGAAACCCAATCTAATTAAGTTCATAAATTTTTAATCAAATTTCAATCAAATTAAAAATTGATGAACCAAAATCTTAATCAAATCAGGGATAATTCTTCCTTAGCAATTAGCTCATCTCATAACCTAATCGGGTCAAACCTAATTGAATCCAATTCAATTAGATTTTATTTAATCCTCTTTGCTCAATTAAATAGAGCTAATTAGTAATCTAATTATTAATTAATTTTTATTAATTTACTAATACTTGATGAATTAATTTATTATAATTTTTGCATAAGGTTAACCATCAATCAAATTGACGATTAAGCCCTTGAACGATTCTCAGTCGTTGATCAGCCATATGATCAGTCAGAAATTTTTTTTGAGTATAACCCTATAGGTTTGAACCTAAGTCGGTAGCACAAAAATATTTTTTTGAACCAATCAATGTAATCATCTAGCAATGATGATCCGACGTCCGGATAGGTCAAATGATGGCGAAGCAACATTCAAGAACCTATTGGTGATGGTTACCGTACAATTCATCCCTTTGACCCTAATGCTCGAGGATGACCTAGAATTTAACTGTCAATCCTAAATAAGTTATCCATATTATATTTCAATCTTTTTTAAATCCATCACATGGATCACCCTGGCCCAGGGTTTGCTAAATTGAAATACACTGATGCATATCTCCTACTAATTCGTAGGGGTCAATCCCATCTTGACTCACACACTGACTTGACAATTACTTGACTGTACCCAAAAAATCTTTCATCATTGAATTGAAAACTTAATTAATCTAGTACTAAAGTATAGTGAGTTGCTTGTAAGTCACCGTGGTGATCTCAGATCGGAGGAACACTTATACCCATACCCTTTGCGAGCTATCCTTGACAGTAGAGTGCTCCGCAGTTGGTCACGTTCAGTGATAATGTACCCCTATATCTCACCTGCATGCCATACCAGTATCTCTATACCATTTGGTTATGAGGATAATCAATGCATATGGCATACAACGACCTACACTTGATATCACTATCATCCTAGTAATAGCGTATCATTTGGTTGCGAACCAGTTTAAGTACTACACGATAAATTCTCTTTTATCAATCAAAGTAGTCCTAAAGACTTTATCACAACATAGGAGTTCGTTAGAAGATGTAACCTTATGATAAAAAATATTAAATAACTTTTATTATTTATAAATTTATATAATTTATAATTAGCACAATCATCAAACGATTGACTTTAAGACACAATTCCCAACAACAGTTTCCTTCGCAGCATCAAGTGTTGCGATATACTTCGCTTTACAAATGGAGTCAGCTACAGTGTGCTGCTTGAAACTTTTTCAGCAGATCGCTCCACTGTTTAGGATGAAAATATAATCTGATACACTCTTGCTATCATCATGGTCTGACTGAAAGCTGGAGTCGGTGAACCCCATTAGTTTCAAGTCAGTTTCACTATATACAAGCCACTTGTCCTTAGTATTTCTTAAATACTTAAGAATAGTCTTTACGATCTTCCAATGGTTTTCTTCTAGATCTGATTGGTATCTACTCACTATCTCTAGTGAGTATGTCACATCTGGTCTCATACATGTCATGGCATATATAATAGAATTCACTATCGAAGCATATGAAATTTTACTCATATTATCTCTTTCTCTTGAGTTGTCGGACAATCCTTCTTCGAAAGAGAAATTTCATGGCCTATCAGGAGATAGCCTTTCTTGAAATTCTCCATGCTGAACCATTTCAGCATGGTGTTAATATACGTAGACTTGGACAATCCAAGCAACCTTTTTGATCTATCTTTATAGATATTCATCCCAAGGATGTAGGATGCTTCTCTCAAGTTCTTCATAGAGAACTGAGATGATAACCAGACTTTTATCTCTTGTAATGCAGGGATGTCATTTTTCGATTAAGAGAATATCATCCACATATAGAATGAGGAATACAACCACAGAGTCATTTATCTATTTGTAAATGTAGGGTTCTTCTCCATTCCTAATGAAGCCATACATTCTAATAACCTTATCAAAATGATTGTTCCAACTCCTAGATTTCTGCTTCAATCCATAGATAGATCTCTGAAGCTTACACACTTTGGACTCATCTGTGGATGTGAAACCCTCAGACTGTATCATATACACCTCTTCTTGTAGCTCTCCATTTAGAAAAGTTGTTTTCACATCCATTTGTCAGATTTTATAGTCCATGTATGTTGCTATTGTGAGCATAATTTGAATGGATTTTAACATTACCACAGGAGAAAATATCTTGTCATAGTCAATACCATAATGCTGATGATAATCGTTGGCAACTAAATGGGCTTAATAGTTTTCGTTTGAATTTGGGATTTGGTGCATGCATATGTATTTCAAAAACTTTATTTTCTAAACATCGCAGTGGAGAATAAGATTAAAATACTTTTAATCTAAATTATGCATGCACGAAAATATAAAACCACATGGATCTATCTCATATGTTAGAATTGATATATGCTAAAATTCAGATTGTGATCAAATCATATACTTGTTTCGCAATCTTTTTCTTCAAATCTGGATCTGGAAGAAAAGAGATTCTCTCTTAGCCGCACAAGTATCCAACCTCTATGAGTATCCACTCAGAATCAGTCTGGAACAGTCCTCTTTAATCTGAATTTTAGTTCTCTAAAATTCAGTCTGCTGAATCTGAACGAAGCCTGGATCACGATCATTGCTTGATCTTTCTCTTTGATCTTCTTCTCCTCCTTTTTTCTAGAGTTTCTCCTTGCTTTGTGCTACTACAAAATATCAGCAACCAGCAAATTATGGGATGCCCAACACCTTGGGCATGGAACTACTTGGGACTCACATCCTAAGGGATGGGCATGTAGAACGCCCAAGAGAAGAGAAAGGGAGAGGAAGAGAGGGTGTGGGGAGAGCCTTTGAGCATGAGGAGCTACTGATTTGGATGATCTAGAGACCTTAGGAGAGATTCCTTTAAATAGGCACAAGGATTGAATCCTATTCAATCACATAATACAAGTCCTACTAGGATTGGGTTTCCTATTAACTTAAGTTATCCAACTTACTTTAGGAGACCCTTTAGATGCCAACAATTGGAGCCCTTGCACCCATAATTAGATATCCTAAAACACACCCAAGAGACACCCCATAAGAGAACTAAAAGCCCTCTAAACAATGGACATGCTCAACTTGATCAAATCAAGGTGGCATCCAAAAATAACTATTAAGGGAATTAATTAGGGACTTGCATCCTTAATTAATATGATCCATAACCTTAGACACTCAACAATTGGAGTTTCATGAATCTTATTCATGTAGGTTATTAGCAGATAATTAAGTTAGAATTATCTTATCAAATAAGTAATCTCAACGAAAAGAGAAATTGGATCCAACTATGTGCTAGCAAGGTTATCATGAACCCAATGGGTTTCTCTAAGCCCAATTGACACTTCATAAGCTTAATTACTTATTCCAGGCCTAATCTCTTTGTTGTGTAACCCCATAGGTTCAATTCTATCTAATAGTGAGATATACAATGATCTCTATCATTTTATCATTGAAACTCTTTTTAATAGATCAGAATAATTCTACTCTAACTCAATAAGGATTGTCGATCCAGAACGATCCTAGTGAGCTCTCACAATCCACCAGTGATATCTAGCAGTATGTAGTGGCAACCTAGTAGAACTAAAATAAATCCCTATATCTAGTTAACGTATGATTCAGTCTCTTTATCGTGAGTCCCGACTAGATGGCAGGTCATGGATAAATCGTCAAATCTTAACATCAGTCGTATGATAGATTCGATTAGTTCAAGTCCAGTTGTGACTTATATGGAAACTCTTTTCCATCAGTCACACTACTATGACCATAGATTCTTGGACTTAATCTTTCAAATTTCATAGGACTACTCCTTTTTATCAAGATCAATAAATCCTTTCTTGATGCACACCCCACTCCTATAGTGGACCAACTGTCACCAATATCTACTATAAGGGCTCATTGAGACCCATATTTATGTGTCAGTCAAACTTCAGCAGCCTCACTGCAAGCAACAATACCATCTCAAATCAAAGGATCTGTCACACAACTACAGCATCGAGACAATCACTGACGATTGAATAGAAATTCAAGTGATTTCTTATATGGTCATGCTCAGTACTAGTTATTCTCTAACAACCATCTGCACTCATCACCCTATGTCTCTACATAGTAGATCAGAGACTCATCTATCCCAAAGGAAGTGATTTGTGTGCTAGTCTATCTGGATCTATCACCATCCTCATGATGATCCTATGATCGAGAGTATTTAGGAATTAAATACATGTCTCAAATTCTCAACACTTTGAGAATATGTATCGAAGCTAATTCCATGGATAATTCAAAAATATATTACTCTTGAATGAAAAAAATTATCCTTTTATTGATCGTATCAATATATTAAGTATAAAATTATGTCCTGGAATTATTACAATGTGTCAGCCATATTGGCTTCTAGGATATACATCTAACAATCTCCCACTTAAATTAAAGTCAATTGATCACAAATCTAAGTCCTATCTTCTCAAGGTGGACTTTCATTTTTGATTGGCTTAACTACTTAGTCAGCGGGTCTGCCACATTATTCGCAGAGTCAACTCTTCGTACCTCGATATATTTTTTTTTTCAAGGTAGTCACGTATGATATAAAAATATCGCTCGATGTGCTTAGATTTTGATAAGACCTCGACTTCTTAGCATGTGCTATAGATCCATTGTTATCGCAATACAGCGGTATGGCATCCGATGTCATAACCCCAAGTTTCGCAATGAACTTTTTGAACAAAAAGCCTTCCTTTGTAGCATCCGAAGCAGCGACATACTCAGCCTCCATGGTCGAATCTGCTATGATGGGTTGTTTAGAACTCTTCCAGCTAACTACACTACTATTATAAACAAACATGTACCCTGACATAGACTTTCTATCATTAGGATCAAATATGAAGTCTGAGTCAGTATAGCCCTTGACTCGCAACTCAAAATCACCTCCAAAAACCAAGAACAAATTTGTAGTCTTTCTTAATATTCTTCACAGCTATCCAGTGCTCTTCACCTGGATTCCACTAAAACCTGCTCGTGACACTCATAACAAGGGCAATATCAGGTTGAGTACATAGCATGACGTACATAAGGCTTCCTGTCATCGAAGCATAACGAATCCTACTTATGCACTGCACCTCCTCAAAAATTGGTCAGACACATCATCTTGGAGAGACTAATACCGTATCTAAAAGGTAAGAGACATCTCTTGGAGTTTTTCATGCTGAACTTCTTTAGCACCTTCTCTATGTACAGCTTTTGTGACAGACCAAGCCTTCATTTAGGTCTATCCCTATAGATCTTTATTCCGAAAATGTAGGATGCTTCCTCTAGGTCTTTCATGAAGAATTTCTTGGACAACTATCTTTTGACCATGGTCAGCATGGGAATGTCATTCTCAATAAGGAGAATATCATCCACGTACAATACGAGAAAAGTGATCCCACTCCCACTGACCCTCTTGTACACACGAGGTTTCTCTTCATTTTTGATAAAATCAAATGATTTGATTGCCTCATCAAAATGATGGTTCCAACTCTGAGAAGCTTGCTTTAATCTATATATGGATCTTTGTAGCTTGCAGACTATGATCACTATCACCGGATGTGAAATCCATAGGCTGCTCCATATAGATATCTTCCTCAAGATATCCATTCAGGAAAGCAGTTTTCACATCTATCTGCCAGATTTCATAATTATAGTAAGCTACAACAGCAAGCAAAGTGCAGATGGATTTCAGCATGGCTATAGATGAGAAGATTTTCTGATAGTTAATGCCCTTATGCTGACTATAACCTTTTGCCACACGCCTAGCTTTATAGGTCTCTACCTTACCATTGGCACCTATTTTTTTTTTCTAGATCTATTTATATCTAATAGATACGATACCCTCAGGTGGATCCACTAAAGTCCAGACTTAGTTCAAGTGCATCGAGTCAATTTCTGACTTCATAGCATCTAACCATTTTTCAAAATCGATGTCAGACATTGCCTCGTCAAAGGTATTAGGGTCATCACTATGACCCCTATCTCCCATAAGAAATATTTTTTTGTTTCCTCTGTAAGCATACCCATGTACTTTTCAAGAGGTTGGGAGACCCTGCTAGATCTACGAGATGGTAGAGGAACATCAACTACTGGCTCATGGACTACGGGTTCTTGAGGATCTATAGCTCTAGGCTCTTCAGAGACTTTCTCTTCGAGCTCCACTAACCTCCCACTACTGTCATGCTGGATAAACTATTTTTTTAGGAATACGATGTTTCGACTCATAATCACATTATGGTCTTATGAAAAATAAAAGTAGTATCCCATAGATTCTTTTGTATACCCTATAAAATGAGCTATAATAGATCTATCCTCTAGCTTATCCGCTATCTGTCTCTTGACATAAGTCAGACATCCCCAAGTCTTAAGATAATCCAGACTCGACTTCTTACCGAACCATATCTCATATGATGTAGTAGGAACAGACTTTGATGGAATCCTATTCAACAAGTGAATGGCAGTTAACAAGGTATGTCTCCAAAGAAATAAAGGTAGATCAGTGAAGCTCATCATAGATCGGATCATATCCAATAGGATCCTATTTCTCTTTTCGGATAACCCATTGAACTAAGGCATTCCAGGAGGGATCCACTGAGAGACTATATTATTGTCCTTAAGATATCTCAAAAATTCTTGACTAAAGTATTCACCTCCTCGATCAGATCAAAGAACCTTAACGGATTTGTCTGTTTGTTTTTTACTTCAAGTCTGAATTCTTTAAACTTTTCAAAGACCTTAGACTTGTGTTTCATGAGATACACATACCCTACCTAGATAAATCATCGGTAAAGATAATGAAGTAGGTATAACTGTTGGGAATAGTATCTCAAAGCCAATCGTCAACCTGTTGACGGTTGTGCTCATTTTTGTATATGTACATGAATTATGAATTAATAAAAATTATATTGGTATTTTTCATCACAAAATATTTCATCTTCTAATGAACTCCTATATTGTGGTGAAGTCCTTAGGACTATTTAGACTCGACAAAGAAAGATTTATCATTTAGTCCTTAAATCTGTTCACGACCAAATGATACGTTGTTACCAAGGACGATAACATTTATCAAGCATAGGTCGTTGTGTGCCATATAGGTTGGTTGTTCTCTTAACCAATGAGTGTGGAGACACTGGTATGGCATACAGGTGAGATGTAAGGATACATTTGCACTGAACGTGATCGACTCTAGAGCTATTTCTGCTGTCAAGATTTGCTTCGATGGAATATGGGTATAAATATCCCTCCGACCTGAGACCGCCACGGTGACTTGCAAGCAACTCACTGCACTTAGACATTGGACTACCTAAACTTTTAATTCAGTGACGGAAGGCTGCTGGGTGTAGTCAAGTACTTGACTTGTCAGTGCGTGTGTCAAGATGGGATTGACCACTCCAGTTTAGGAGCTGTGTACAGTCGTATTTCAATTTAGCAAAACTTTGGCCAGGGTAGTCCTTGTGAGGAGTCACAGGACTGTTTGAGTTGAGCACGATTCGGATGATCTAATCAGGGTTGACAGTTTAACCCTGAGTCATCCTAAACATAGGGGTCAAAAGGATGAATTATACAGTAACCATATTCATGTAGGTTCTGAGTATTGTGATTGTGACTCTTCGACCTATCCGGATGTCGGGTACCATTGCTAGATGGTCACTTCGATTAGTACAGGAATTGGTTCCTGTGCTACCGACTTAGGTTCGAACCAATGGGGTCACACACATTAGTGGTTCCTATCTGATCTGATGGCTGATATAGAATCCTACATGTTTGGAACTCAGTGATCAAAAATCAAAATTCTCTGATCACGAGTTCCATACATTATGGGTATCGGGGTCAAGAGTCTCACTGGTTGGGATTTTTCGATCAGGGTTATATATCGATGAATTCTGATGCCCGATTGCCCATCGAATTTGGACTCAGTATTTATGAAAAGTTTAATTAGTAATTTGATTGCTAATTAACTTAATTTGATTGAGTAATTATTTTTGGATCAAGTCCAATTGAATTGGATTCAGTTGGGTTTGACCCGATTAGGTTAAGAGTTGACCTAATCGTCAAGATGGTTTGGTCCCTGATTTGATCAGGGGTTGGGCTTAGTCAATTCCTGATTTGATTAGAATTTTATTGAGCCTAATTAAGCCTAATTAAGTTAGGTTTAAATTAGTCTAATTGGACCTAACTTATTTGGTTCAATTAGGTTGGTTTAAATAATTAAACCACCTTGACCCAATCTCCATGCGCCACCTCACTTCCATTGCATCCATTTGAATTCATGAGAAAGAACTTCTCATGAATTTTTTTTTCACGCCAAGTCCTCTCCACGCCCCACTTTAATGTGCCATATGAATGGATAAGGATGATTGGTTGGCCATTCAAATTCAAAATAAAGTTTGAATTTGAATGGGAATCAATCTTTGTGCCTTATCCCTTTTTTTTATGCCTCATTTATTACATGAGAAAAGATTTCTCATGAAATCACTCCATGCACAATTTAAGCCATGCCTTACACCTTTAGTGGATAAGAGATGAGTTGGTGTCCATTTGAATTCAAAATTTGATTTAAATTCAAATGTGCAATTACTCATCTTTATCCTTTCTTTTGGATAAGACGTTTGACGTTGTTATAAAAGGAGGAGAAGAGTGGGGCATGCAAGAAGATTTTTGGAGAAAAATTTTGGGACGTGAGAAGTCTTGTGCATGAGAAGGAAGTCCATATCCTTCCAAGAGAAAAAGAAAGAAAAGAAAGAAAAGCGGGTGCAAGGTTTCCAGTGAGTTCCCTAGAGTTTTAGCCTGGGGTTCGGGAAGTGAGAAAGTGAGCTACGAGTGTCGTGAGCCCACAAAATCTTAGAGAGATCTTCAACATCCTCTCAAGTATGTCTGTTGATGATCCAGAGCATCCAAAAAATCGACAGACATCGATCGAAGGAGTTCGATCAGCATCGACCGTCAAAAGGGCTCTACAATGAGCTAGCACTCATGAGGAGTCGATCAGACCAGGAGCTTCATGTGGATGATCTGTAGAGGCCAGACATATTGTGTGACTGCATCGTGATGATCAGACTCTTTCGACGGTGATCAGATTGCGGTGATCTACTACCCGCATAAAGGTAATGTGTTCTGAACACATTACAGTAAAGTGTTTACTGTTCGAATTTGAATTTCAAATTTAAATGCATGCATGCTATATATCATATTTAGATCCTAGTGTAGGATAAATTTATATTAATTAATTAGATTAATTAATATTTTTCCACTGTAAAATCATGATTTTGAAAAAGTTTTAAAATTACCATTTTACCCCTGCACTGAATTTCCCCACAATGGTATCAGAGCGGGTTCTTAGATATGATATATATATTTGCATGTGTAGATTAAGTTGTAATCTAAAAGTTTAAATTTGAAATTTAAAATTTAAAAATTTAAAATTTGAATTTTGAAAGTTGTTCGAAATTCAAAATTCAAAAATTTAAAATTTAAAATTTGAAATTTGAATTTTGAAATTTGAAATTTGAAATTCAAAATTCAAAAATTTGAAATTCAAATTTTGAAATTTAAAATTTGAAATTTGGTTGAAATTTCAAATTTGAAATTCAAAATTCAAAATTTAAAATTCAAAATTTGAAATTTGTTTGAAATTTGAAATTCAAAATTTAAAATTTGAAATTTGAAATTTGAAATTTAAATTTTGAAATTGGTATATTTAGATATACTTAATCCAAGTAGCAAGTAATCGAATTGGGTTGGTTGCCATAGCCGTCCGATCATAGGAGAAAAGTAGGGTTTAAAGGCCCTCTCCTTCCATTCGATGGGGTCTCCTATGGCAATAGGGGTGCCGCTGCAATTATATCCCATGCAGATGAAGCAGCGAAAGTAATTAATTGTAAAGGTTCAATTATAAAATTTATCATGAATGTGTTAGATTAGATCTAAAGGAATATTAATGATTTATTTTGATCGAGTTATTTTCTGTTATGTAATTAGCAATAGGATTGCTATTTATGAAATATGCTGATCTATTTGTGAAATGAGTCAACATATTTGGTGAACAAAAAATAAAACCTTTCAAATTTGAAAATTATTTTTGAAATGCCAAACCCTGATCCATCAGCCCAAATACTTAATTAAAAGAATTAAGTATTGTCTAGTTGGTCTAGAATTGGGAATTAAGACCTAAGACAATTGCATAAACTTGTGGGTCAGTGGGTTAGATAGATTAGGTCCATAATTGGGTTAGACCTAAGGTTAGCTTAAAGAAATGGACTAAATTAGAGTAATTGGTCAAATCTAATCAAAAGTTGAATTAGATTAGGTTAGGGATACTCTACACTCAACTCCAATAGTTGTAGTTGAATGGGTCCATGTCTTTAACTAGATCAAGATGGACTTAATTCATGGCTACGCGGTGGAACCCTATTTACTAAGTTGATCAAATTAAAACTAATGAACCGGTTGGTGTCTAAGGTAAGTTTGGCAGTTTGACCAATGGTTTTTAAGTGGGAGCTACTCGCAGTGATTTGATCTCTAATGAGTTAATGGCTTATCCCCACCACTATCTCACTTACCTGGCCAACCTGGTGAATTAGGTTTTGATTAGATCACTTGGTGATTAGGGCTCACCCATGTCATTAGGTAAATTAGTTTGACTGATTTAGGTGCTCCTAATGCCAGCTTTAATTAAATCCTTTTTAATCTGACTTGGTGAAGTCAGTGGGAGGATTGAAATTGGTTGGATATTTTCTTCTCATCTATCCTTTAATAAAATCCTCAAAAAAAAAATTTATTAGGTCCCTAAAAATGATTAAGTTATATTGATAACTAAGTCATAGCCTCCCATTAAGTGAGTGATAATGAGTCCATTAGTTTAATAATCATTGGAGGCCCAAAGGCCTGGTGCTTATTGACTAATGGAATTATCATTCATAATATGATAATTTGGTTTTAGTCTTTCTGATGGGGATCAGGTTGGCCGGCCAAAGTCAGGCCTGATCATTTATTGGTTCGATTCATCAAATCAAATCATGTTAATGGTTGGACCTAATCAGATCTTTTCAGTGGAGGTCAAAGCCTACTGATTAGGTTCTGGGGCAAAATCAATTACTAGAAGTTGTTTAGATAAACAACTGGTTATGAACCTACCCATAGATGCACATGGGTTGACCAACTAAAGTTGGGCTCGTGTGTAGTCTATGTGGATTCTAGTACCCACTAAGGAATTAAAATAATTTCTCGAATTGGAGGTTGAGGCTACCAGTTCGTAAAAATACTGGGAGAAACTTTAGACTAAAGTCCAAGTCTTTAGTATTTATAATTTATGTACTAATAGAGGTCTGATTTTTCTTTATGCAGCTATGGCCACTACCCTGTCCCTTCGATTATTATTAGATAATGACAAGCTCATGGGACCTAATTTCGATAGCTGGTATCAAAAATTAAAAATCATCCTTGAGCATGAGTGGATCCTTTATGTAGTAACAGATCCGGCACCTGAGGAGCCAGCCCTGAATGTTAGAGGGACGGTCCGAGATACTTATCAGAAGTGGTTCAACGATCGCACCACCGTTCGGTGCATTATGCTGGCGG
Organism: Elaeis guineensis; assembly: GCF_000442705.2. Lineage (NCBI taxonomy): Eukaryota > Viridiplantae > Streptophyta > Magnoliopsida > Arecales > Arecaceae > Elaeis > Elaeis guineensis. The sequence continues at coordinate 42,512,715 of NC_025993.2, forward strand.
CAATGAATGATGAGTTCAGCTACAGATTCGAGAACGCCCAGCCACAAGAGATGCTTCCAATATTGAACGACTCCTTTGGCATGCCTGACGACGTTGAAAGGCACAAAACTAGTTGTGCCATTTTCAATGCTCGGATGAGGGATGGAGCCTCAGTCACTGATCATGTACTGTACATGATCAAAATGATTGAGCACCTAAGTAAACTGGGCTTTCCCTTGCACGAGTAGCTTGGTAAGGATACGATCCTTAATTCATTGCCCAAGTCCTTCCTCCCCTTCCTTACTCATTTTCGGATGACAAAGCCTGCAGTGAACTACCATGGCTTATTGGGGTTGCTGCAGAACTTTGAGAAGGATCACCAGCTCCATAAGGAGTCGGTGAATGTTGTGGGAGGGTCTTCTTCTGGTCGTCGACCCTTTAAGAAAGGGAAGAAGAAGAACAAGAAGAAGAAGAATAAGAAGGTGCAGCTGCATGCTGGGACGTCTGCACAGGGTCAGACCAAGAAATGCAAGCCCGACCAGAGCCAGACGGAGTGCTTCTTTTGCAAGAAGCAGGGGCACTGGAAGAGGAACTGTCATCTATACATTGCCTCCCTAGATCCGAACAGGCTGAAGAAGAAGCAAGGTACTTATATGATAACACCTTGCAACTTTTTCATTTGTGATACTACTGCCTGGGTATTGGATACCGGAAGCCCTTATCATATTTGCAATTCGATGCAGGGTCTGCAGGTTAGTAGGAGATTTGATGAAGGTGATAGATTTTTGAACGTTAGAGATGGAAGCAAAGTTCCAGTTGTAGCATTAGGAATCATGAACCTTATAATCAATTCTCGAAATATAATTCTGAGTGAATATCACTATTGTCCAAGCTTTTTATTAAATATTATTTCTATAGGCCTTTTGGCCATGAACAGTTATCAATTTTTAATAAAAAAAAATGTTTGCAATATCATTTTGAATGGTGTTACAATGTTTGTTGGACAACTTAATAATGAAATTTACTTTCTATCACAACCTGTTAATGTGGTTCAAATCTCTGGTAAACACCCTAGAATAGATAATGTGTCAGAAGTCTACCTTTGGCATTGTAGGCTAGGTCATATCAATAAGAACAGGATAAATAGGTTGGCTCAAGAAGGAATTCTTGAAGTAGGTGATTGTGAATCACTTCCAACCTGTGAGTCCTGTCTTCTTGATAAAATGACCAAATCATCTTTTACTGAAAAAGGTGAGTGAGCCAGTGAACTCTTGGGTTTGGTACATTCTGATGTATGTGGACCTATGAGCTCAAGTGCAAGAGGTGGATATTTTTACTTCATAACCTTCACAGATGACCTATCGAGGTATGGGTATATCTATTTAATGAAGCATAAATCAGAGTCGTTTGAAATGTTCAAACTATTTCAAAATGAGGTAGAAAAATAAATTGAAAAGTGTATTAAAACTTTTTGATCTGATCGAGGAGGTGAATACCTTTTCAATGATTTTCTGATATATATTGGGGAGAATGGGATTCTCTCTCAGTGGATTCCTCTTGGAACACCACAACATAATGGTGTATCTGAAAGGAAGAATCGGACCTTATTGGATATGGTTCGATCCATGATGGGGTTTGCTGGTCTGCCGATCTCCCTCTGAGGATATGCACTTGAATCAGCTTGTTACCTTCTAAATAGAGTTCCGAGTAAGTCTGTAACCAAAATGCCATATGAGATATAGATAGGACATAAGCTAGTACTCTCGCACCTTAGGGTTTGGGGGTGTTCGGCTTATGTTAAATGTTTAGTTACGGACAAGCTTGGACCTAGGTCTGACAAGTGTAATTTTATAGGGTACCTAAAAGAGACCAAAGGGTATTACTTCTACGTAGCTGATGAGCAAAAAATGTTTGTCAGCCTTAAGGCAATCTTTTTGGAAAGGGAGTTCCTTGGTGAAGGGACTGTTGCCTCTAAGGTCGAACTTGATGAAATTCGACAGGTGGAAAATCCAATGTAAGTTACTGAACCAGATTTGATTAGATTAGATCCGGAGCCCATTGATCAAGCATCCTTAAGGCGATCTGGTAGAGTACCACGTCAACCGGATAGATACTATGGTTTCTTGGTCTGGGACGATGATCCTATCGAACTTGATGAAAAGGATGAGGATCCGATCACCTACATGGATGCAATGCAGAGACCCGACTCTGAGAAATAGCTAGAGGCCATGAAATTCGAAATGGAGTCCATGAAGGTCAACGATGTGTGGACATTGGTTGACCCATCCGAAGGAGTAAAACCTGGGTCTTCAAGAGGAAGAGGGGCGCAGATGGAAAGGTGGAAACCTATAAAGCCCATCTGGTTGCCAAAGGATATCGTCAATGTTATGGTATAGACTATGACGAGATATTTTCTCTTGTGGCAATGCTCAAATCCATTCGGATTATGCTTGCGATAGCTGCCATCTGGACTATAAAATCTGGCAGATGGATGTGAAGACAGCTTTCCTAAATGGAGAGCTGGATGAAGAGGTGTATATGATACAACCTGAAGGATTCACATCCACAGATGAGTCTAAGGTGTGCAGGCTACAGAGGTCCATTTATGGACTTAAGCAGGCATCACGGAGTTGGAACATACATTTTGATAAGACGATCAAGACGTATGGCTTCGTTAAGAACAGAGAAGAGACATACATTTATAAGTGGGATAATGGTCCAGTAGTAGTATTTCTTGTATTATATGTGGATGACATTCTCTTAATCGAAAATGATGTCCCTGCATTATAGGGAATAAAGATTTGGCTGTCGTCACAGTTCTCCATGAAGGATCTGGGAGAAGCTTCCTACATCCTAGGGATGAGGATCTATAGGGATAGATCTAAAAGGTTGCTTGGTTTATCTCAGTCCACGTACATTGATACTATGATGAAGAGGTTCAGCATGGAGAATTCCAAGAAAGGCTATCTTCTGATAGGCCATGGAATTTTTCTCTCAAAGGAGGATTGTCCGACAACACCTCAAGAGAGAGAGCGTATGGGTAGGATTCCATATGCTTCGGTAGTGGGATCTATCATGTATGTTATGACATGTACACGATCAGATGTGGCATACTCACCAGGGGTAGTGAGTAGATACCAATCTGATCCAGGGGAGAATCACTGGAAGGTTGTTAAAACCATCCTAAAGTATTTAAGAAATACTAAGGACCAGTGGCTTGTTTATAATGAATCAGACTTGAGACTTATAGGGTTTACAGACTCTAGTTTCCAGTTCGATCATGATGACAGCAAAAGTATGTCGGAATTTATTTTTACCCTTAATGGTGGGGCTATCTGCTGGAAAAGTTCTAAGCAGTACACAGTGGCTGATTCAGTTTGCGAGGTGGAGTATGTCGCTGCATCAGATGCTGTCAAAGAAGCGGTGTCACTGAGAAAATTCATCACTGAGCTCGGAGTAGCACCCTCCCTTGTTGGTCCAGTTCTGCTCTACTGTGACAGCTCTGGAGCCATTGCTCGGGCGAACGAAGCAAAGGTACACCAGCGGACGAAGCATATTCTGTGCCGCTACCATCTCATCCAAAAAATTATAGATCGAGGTGACATTGATCTTTAAAAGATCGACGGAAAGGAGAACCTGGCTAACCCATTCACTAAAGCCATTGTGGTGAAGGAGTTCGACAACTACAAGTCGAAGATGGGTATTAGATACTGCACCGATTGGCTTTAGGCCAAGTGGGAGATTGTTGGGAATAGTGTCCTAAAGCCAATCATCAATCTGTTGATGGTTGTGCTCATTTTTGTATATGTACAAGAATTATGAATTAACAAAAATTATTTTGATATTTTTCATCACAAAATATTTCATCTTCTAATGAACTCTTATGTTGTGGTGAAGTCCTTAGGACTATTTAGACTCGACAAAGGAGGATTTATCGTTTAGTCCTTAAATCTGTTCGCGACCAAATGATACGTTGTTACCAAGGACGATAATGTTTATCAAGCATAGGTCGTTGTGTGCCATATAGGTTGGTTGTTCTCTTAACCAATGAGTGTGGAGACACTGGTATGACATACAGGTGAGATGTAAGGGTACATCTGCACTGAACGTGAGTGACTCCGGAGCTATTTCTGCTGTCAAGATTTGCTCCGATGAAATATGGATATAAATATCCCTCCAACCTGAGACCGCCACGGTGACTTGCAAGCAACTCACTGCACTTAGGCACTGGACTACCTGAATTTTAATTCAGTGATGGAAGGCTGCTGGGTGTAGTCAAGTACTTGACTTGTTGGTGCGTGTGTCAAGATGGGATTGACCACTCCAGTTTAAGAGCTGTGTACAGTCATATTTCAATTTAGCAAAATCTTGGCCAGGGTAGTCCTTGTGAGGCGTCACAGGACTGTTTGAGTTGAGCACGATTCGGATGATCTGATCAGGGTTGACAGTTTAACCCTGAGTCGTCCTAAACATAGGGGTCAAAAGGATGAATTATACAGTAACTATATTCATGTAGGTTCTGAGTGTTGCGATTGCGACTCTTCGATCTATCCAGATGTCGGGTACCATTGCTAGATGGTCACTTTGATTAGTACAAGAATTGGTTCCTGTGCTACCGGCTTAGGTTCGAACCTGCGGGGTCACACACATTAGAGATTCCTATCTGATCTGATGGCTGATGTAGAATCCTATATGTTTGAGACTCAGTGATCGAGAATCAAGATTTCCTGATCATGAGTTCCACACATTATGGGTAGCGGGGTCAAGAGTCCCACTGGTTGGGACTTTTCGATCAGGGTTACATATCGATGAATTCTGATGCTCGATTGCCCATCGGATTTGGACTCAATATTTATGAGAGATTTAATTAGTGATTTGATTGTTAATTAACTCAATTTGATTGAGTAATTATTTTTGGATCAAGTTCAATTGAATTGGATTCAGTTGGGTTTGACCCGATTAGGTTAAGAGTTGACCTAATCGTCAAGATGGTTTGGTCCCTGATTTGATCAGGGGTTGGGCTTAGTCAATTCTTGATTTGATTAGGATTTTATTGATCCTAATTAAGCCTAATTAAGTTGAGTTTAAATTATTCTAATTGGACCTAACTTATTTGGTTCAATTAGGTTGGTTTAAATAATTAAACCACCTTGACCCAATCTCCATGCGCCACCTCACTTCCATTGCACCCATTTGAATTCATGAGAAGGAACTTCTTATAAATTTTTTTCTCACATCAAATCCTCTCCACACCCCATTTTAATGTGCCATATGAATGGATAAGGATGATTGGTTGGCCATTCAAATTCAAAATAAAGTTTGAATTTGAATGGGCAATCAATCTTTGTGCCTTATCTCTTTTTTTTTACGCCCCATTTATTACATGAGAAAAGATTTCTCATGAAATCACTCCATGCACAATTTAAGCCACACCTCATGCCTTTAGTGGATAAGGGATGAGTTGGTGTCCATTTGAATTCAAAATTTGATTTGAATTCAAATGTGCAATTACTTATCTTTATCCTTTCTTTTGGATAAGACATTTGACGTTGTTATAAAAGGAGGAGAAGAGTGGGGCATGCAAGAAGAAGATTTTTGGAGAAAAATTTTGGAACGTGAGAAGTCTTGTGCATGAGAAGGAAGTCCATATCCTTCCAAGAGAAAAAGAAAGAAAAGAAAGAAAAGTGGGTGCAAGGTTTCCAGTGAGTTCCTTAGAGTTTTAGCCTGAGGTTTGGAAAGTGAGAAAGTGAGCTACGAGTGTCGTGAGCCAACAAAATCTCAAAGAGATCTTCAACATCCTCTCAAGTATGTCTGTTGATGATCCAGAGCATCCGAAGAATCGACAGATATCGATCGAAGGAGTTCGATCAGCAACGGCCATCAAAAGGGCTCTACAATCAGCTAGCACTCGTGAGGAGTCGATCAGTCCGGGAGCTTCGTGTGGATGATCCGTAGAGGCCAGACATGTTGTGTGGCTATGTCGCGATGATCAGACTCTCTCGATGGTGATCAGATTACGGCGATCTACTACCCGCACAAAGGTATTGTGTTCTGAACACATTACAGTAAAGTGTTTACTGTTCGAATTTGAATTTCAAATTTAAATGCATGCATGCTATATATCATATTTTGATCCTAGTGTAGGATAAATTTATGTTAATTAATTAGATTAATTAATATTTTTTTACTATAAAATCATGATTTTGAAAAAGTTTTAAAATTATCATTTTATCCCTGCACTGAATTTCGCCACAATAACCACCTTTGACCTGCACATCAAATGGTCCACACACATTAGTGTGTACCAGGATAAGTAGCTATGTGGCTCTTTTTCTATGTCCTACAAAGGGCAACTTGGCAATCTTTCCTCGAAGGCAGGATTCATAAGCTGGATGCGACTTTGGATTAAGAGAGCCAAGGATCCTATCCTTCTCTAGTCTGTTTATCCTGTCCTCTTCAATATAGCCTAATTTATGGTGCAACAAGTACTTTTGGTTAATTTCATCTCTAGATCTCTTCTGGCCTATGACACTCACTATTTACTCATTTAGGTTCACATTCGCATCAACATGCAAGTGATAAAGACTATCAATTAAAAGATCTCGTGCAACTAATTTATTTCGTAAATAAATGAAACAAAAATCTTTATTGAAATAGATTTCAAAACCTTCCTGTGCTAGCACAGATATAAAAATTAAATTCTGACTAGCTATAGGAATATAATAACAGTCTTTCAAATCTAATCTAACACCAGATGGTAATCGAAGAGGATAAGTGCCAACGATCTCTGCAGCAACCTTTGCTCCATTGTCGATCTAAAGGATCATGTCATGTTTCCTCAACCTCCTACTTTCTATAAGATCCTGCATTGAGGTACATATATGAGCACTCAAGCCAGAGTCCAATACCCAACTAGAAGTAGAAGAAATTATAAGGTTAGATTCAATTATGAGCATACCTTCAGAAGGCTTATCACCCTTTTTGGTCTTTAGGCTCTCCAAGTATTTAGGACAGTTCCTCCTCCAATGACCTTCAACATGACAGTGGAAACACTTTTCCTTTGCCTCAGCCACCTTTAGACCATCCTTCTTCAGCTTGCTTTCATTTTTTTGCTTCTTCATAGATTTAACCTTCTTCCTTCCAGTAGACTTTTTCTTGGAAAAAGAAGTCTGCTCCATAGCAAGAACAATACCCCTTGAACTCTTCAAGATACCCTTCATGGTGACCAACATGTTGACGAGTTCGAGAATAGTGCAGTCAAGTTTGTTCATATGAAAATTCATAATGAATTGACTATATGAACTAGTAAGGGATTGAAGGATCAGATCCATCTATAATTTTTTTTTGCGTTTCTAGCCTGAGCTTCCTAAGCTCCTCAATATCCTTGATCACTGTCATACAGTACTCATGGATAGACTGCCCTTCGTGCATCTTCAGATTGAAGAGTCTTGTAAACACTTCGAAGCGTGCAGTATGGCTCTACTCACTATGCAACTCTTGTAGGTGAGTGATCATAGCTCGAATAGTGGGTATATGATCATGCTGGTTTTGCAACTCGTTTGACATAGACACCAGCATATAACACTTAACCTGACTATCTTCATCCATCCACTTCTCGAAAGTAGCTCTTTGCTCAGCAATAGGATAGTTTGGTAGCACTACAGAATCCTGGTCAAGAACATGGTTTAACTTTTCTGAGATCAGAACAATCTTGAGATTTCTGAGCCCGTCTTTGTAATTGGTACTGGTCAAATGATTGATTTTAAGGATGCGGGCTAGAGGATTTGAGGCTGACATTGTAGTTTAACTATGAGAGTAGAGATTCAAGTTAGACTTTTGTACTTAATATTTAATTTGCTTCTAGGGACTTTAAGATGCAAACAATGGCTCTCACTAATTTATTGGATCCCTCCACTCTTCGAAAAGAAAACAGAAATCCTAACACGATAAAAGATTCCTAATGGGTGCTGTGGTTCCACCGATGACATGCACCTCACCTAACAGTTATTGGTAATATGCACACCAATGCATAGGCAACTCTTTGCTCAGATACTTGACTAAGCATGTTGCAGCGACTTGATCTCTAAGTCATGTGGGCTCACCTAACAGTTATTGTCCATACTTCTTAGTTAAGCTCGACCCATCATTCACAAGCAGGTGCAAGGCCGTCATTGAGTCCCTCACCTAACAGTTATTGGGTCCAACCCCATCCTTACCCTAGAGCAACTCTTGGCTAATAGAGTGGTTGTGTGTTTCTGATGCAACTAAACTACTGTGACCAATCGAGAACAATCAACGTCGGTAGCACACCCGCACATCTACAATAGTGGAAGACCTATGGACTTAATATTTGTGGGGAGGTTTAAATTTAGATCTCATCTAATCAGTCATCATATAATTAATTTAACTGGCATAGGCTAAACCAGATTGCTAAGTAACCTAATTCAAGATCCAATCTTTCAAATTGACTAGATAAGTGGAGATCGGTGGGGGTCCCCCCATTGCCTTCCTAAGATACTAATAAATTGGCCAGGTCGACTAACAGAACTAATTAAATAACCATATCTCATTAAATTATCTTAGACACCAATAGGTTGATTGATCAGAATTGGTTAGCACTAACGAATCAGGCTCAAACCAACGAGTCAAATTAGGTCCTTAGATTAATCAATTCTACATATGGGATTCAAATGATTTGATCAACAATAATTGTATGATCATAAACATAATTGATCTAATCCTTATTAACACTTGACTCGATATGATCAATTACTTAATCGAGTTAGACCCATATTACTCAAATCAAAAATCTTAAATGCAATCCTATTACATGACCTAATTTATGGTTTTTCCATGACAAAAGTCCTCATGCACAAACATAAATTTTAGATTCTAAAATTATATTTTAGATCTAAATTTATTACATGAAAGTAAATTTTAAAATATAAAAATAATTTTTAAATTTTAGCATACAAACATATATCAAATATATGCATATAAAATCAGATCTAAACAAAATTTCAGATCTAAACATGATACCATATATCTCATATACTAATCATGGATCAGATTAAAAATAAATTTATGATCTAAATATATAATCATATATTACATATATGAAATAAAATTCAGATCATATAAAAATTTTAGATTTTATACATGCATCTATCTATCACATGAATATGAACTAGAACTCTTTCTAGATCAAAATTCAGATCTATGCATGCAATTATATATCAATTATATATTTTAAAATTAAATATAAAATTAAATTTTAGATTAGAAAATCTATCTATACATCTCATGTATCAAAAAAAAATTTAATTTTAAAATTTTTTTAAAATATGTATATCAAAATTCAGTATATGAAAATTCGTGGCTCTGATACCACTATTAGAATTCGAGATTTGATACATGCATATGTGTTTCAAAAACTTTATTTTCTAAACATCACAGTAGAGAATAAGATTAAAATACTTTTAATCTAAATTATGCATGCATGAAAATATAAAATCACATAGATATATCTCATATGCTGAAATTGATATATGCTGAAATTCAGATTGTGATCAAATTACATACCTATTTCGCATCCCAACACCTTGGGTGTGGAACTCCTTGGGATTTAAACACCTTGGGCATGGAACTCCTTGGGACTCGCATCCCAAGAGATGGGCATGTAGAATGCCCAAGAGAAGAGACAAGAAGAGGAAGAGAGGGTGTGAGGGGCTGTTGGTTTGAATGATCTAAGGATCCTAAGGGAGGTCCTTTTAAATAGGCACAAGGATTGAATCCTATTCAATTACATAATACAAGTCCTACTTGCATTGGGTTTTCTGTTAACTTAAGTTATCCAACTTACTTTAGGAGACCCTTTAAATACCAACAATTGAAGCCCTTGCACCCATAGTTAGACACCCCAAAACATACCCAAGAGACGTCCCATAAGAGAACTAAAAGCCCTCTAAACAATGGACATGCCCAACTTGATCAAATCAAGGTGGCACTCAAAAATAACTATCAAGAAAATTAATTAGGGACTTGCATCCTTAATTAATATGATCCATAACCTTAGACACCCAACAATTAGAGTCTCATGAATCTTATTCATGTAAGTTATTAGCAGGTAATTGAGTTAGAATAATCTTATCAAATAAGTAATCCCAACGAAAAAATGAATTGGGTCCGACCATGTGCTAGCAAGGTTATCATGAACCCAATGAATTTCTCTAAATTCAATTGACACTTCATAAGCTCAATTACTTATTTCAAGCCTAATCTCTTTATTGTGTGACCCCATAGGTTTAATTCTATCTGGTAGTGAGATATACAAAGATCTCTATCATTGTATCATTGAAACTCTTTTCAATGGGTCGGAACAATTCTACTCTAACTCAGCAAGGATTGTCGATACAGAACGATCCTAGTGAGCTTTTATAATTCACCAGTGACACCTAGCACTATATAGTGGCAATCCAGTAGAACTGAAATGAACCTCTAGATGTAGTTAACATGTAATTCAGTCCCTCTATCATGAGTCCCGACTAGATGATAGGTCATGGATAAATTATCAAACCTCAACTTCAGTCATATGATAGATTCGATTAGCTCAAGTCCAGTTGTGATTTTTATGAAAACTCTTTTTCATCAATCACACTACTATGGCCATAGATTCTTAAATTTAGTCTTTCAAATTTCATAGGACTACTCTTCTCTGTCAAGATCGATAGATCCTATCTTGATGCACACCCCACTCCTATAGTAGACCAACTATCGCCAACATTCACTACAAGGGCTCATTGAGATCCATATTCATGTGTCAGTCAAACTTCAGCAGCCTCACTACGAGCAGCAGTACCATCTCAAGTCAAAAGATCAATCACACAACTACAGCATTGAGACAATCACTGATCATTGAATAAAAATTCAAATGATCTCTCATATAGACATGCTTAGTACTAGTTATTCTCTAAGAACCACTCGCACTCATCATCCTGTGTCTTTACACAGTAGACCAGAGACTCATCTATCCTGAAGGAAGTGATTTGTGTGTCAGTCTATTCGAATCTATCACCGTCCTTATGATGATCCTATAACTGAGAGCATTTAGAAATTAAATACATATCTCTAATTCTCAACACTTTGAGAATATGTATTGAAATTAGTTCCATAGATGATTTAAGGACACATCACATTTGAATGAAAAAAAAATTATCCTTTTATTGATCATATCAATATATTAAGTACAAAGTTGTGTCCTAGAATTATTACAATATGTCAGCTATATTGGCTTCTAGGACATACATCTAATAGGTCTCTATCTTTCTGTCTGCATCTCTTTTTCTTTTGAAGACCCACTTACACCCTATGGGTTTACCCCCTTCAGGTGGGTCAACTAATGTGCATACATCATTGACCTTCATGGACTCTATTTTGAATTTCATGGCTTCAAATTATTTATCAGAGTCAAATCTCTGTATTACATCCATATATGTGATCGGGTCCTCATTGTTCTCATCAAGTTCAACAAGATCTCTATCCCGAACCAAAAAACCATAGTATCTTTCCGATTGATGCGATACTCTATCGGATCTCCTTAATGGTGCCTCTACAACATATTTTGATTTTGACATCATCAAATCTGATTCTGTGGATTCACTAGACTGTGTCAGTTCTATCTGTTAAACTTCCTCAAGTTCAACCTTAGAGGCATTAATTCCTTTTCCAAAATTTTTTTTTTCTAAAAAGACTATCCTAAGACTGACAAACACCTTTTGTTCATCTATAAGGTAGAAGTAATACCTCTTAGTTTCTTTGGAATACCTAATAAAATTATATTTATCAGATCTGGCTCCAAGTTTGTCTATTTTCAAATATTTGACAGAAGCCGGACATTCCCAAACCCTAAGGTGAGTGAGTGCTGGCTTACGTCTAGTTCATATCTCATATAGTATTTTACTTACAGACTTACTAGAAATTCTATTAAGTATATAACAAATTGACTCGAGTGCATGTCCCCAAAAAGATATCGATAGAGTAGAAAAGCCCATCATGGATTGAACCATGTCCAACAGGGTTCGATTCCTTCTTTTCGATACACCATTATGTTGTGGTATTTCAGAAGGTGTCTATTGAGGGAGAATCTCATTTTTCTTAAGATATGTCAGAAATTTACTAGAAAGATACTCTCCTTCTTGATCTGATCGAAGAGTTTTAATATTCTTTTCAGTTTGTTTCTCTATTTCATTATGGAACCATTTGAATATTTCAAAAGATTCGGACTTGTGTTTCATCAAGTAGACATACCCATACCTCAATAGATCATCTGTAAATGTAATGAGATAGTGATACCCTCCTCTGACACTTGTGCTCATGGGTCTACATACATTAGTATGTACTAGACCCAGAACATCACTGACTCATTCACCTTTTCTAGTAAAAGATGACTTGGTCATCTTTCCAAGTAAACAAGACTCACAGGTAGGCATCCCTTCTTGAGCTAATATGTTCATCCTGTTCTTGTTGATATGACCTAGCCTACAATGCCAAAAGTAGGCATCCGTGACATCGACAATCTTAGAGCATTTATTTGACACGTACATTATATTAGGCCTAGATACAACATAAATTTCATTGTTCAACTGTCCATGCAATATTGTAACATCATTAAAAATGATATCACAATTTTTTTTTTATTGATATTTCATAATTTGACTTGGCTAGAAGACCTACAGAAATAATATTTAAAAGAAAATTAGGACAGTAATGACATTCATTAAGAACAATAAAATGAGATTCGAATACAAGCTTGATAATTCCTAAAGCTAAAACTGGAACTGATTTTCCATCTCCAACATTTAGAAATATCTCACCGTCTCCAAATCTCTCACTGACTTGAAGATCCTGTAATGAATTACAAATATTAATGGGGCATTCGGTATCCAATACCCAAATTATTATATCAAAAAGAGAAAAGTTACAAGGTGTTATCACATAAGTATCTTGTCTAGCAACTAATTGCTTCTTCTTCTTTGGCCTATTCGGGTCAAGGAAAGCTATATACTGAGGATAATTTCTCTTCCAATGACCTTGCTTTTTACAAAAAAAGCACTCTGCCTAACTTTGATCGGTCTTGAACTTGAACTTCTGGATCTGACTCCCAGCACTTTGCATCTTTTTATTTTTTTATTTTTTTTCTTTCTTAAAGGGATGACGCCCACCTGAAGAAGATCTTCTCACTAAATTCATCATCTCCTTATGGAGCTGGTGATCCTTCTCAAAAATCTGTAACAATCCCAACAGATCGTGGTAGTTGACTATAGGCTTCGTCATTCTAAAATGACTGAGAAACAGTAGGTAGGATTTAGGTAGGGAGTTCAGGATCACATCCTTCTCTAGCTGTTCGTGCAAAGAAAAACCGAGCTTACTCAGTTTCTCGATCTGTTTGATCATGTACAATATATGATTGGTGACAGATGCCCCCTCCCTTTTTCGAGTATTGAAAATGGCTTAACTAGTCTTGTACCGCTCAACATCATTGGAAGTACCAAAGGACTCTCTCAACACTTAGAGTATTTTCTCTAACTGAGCCTTTACAAATTTTTGGCTGAACTCACCATTTATGGAGGCCCGCATAATGCAATGAATCATGGTACAGTCGTTGAGCCACTTCAAATAAGTATCTCGGACCGTGCTTCAAGCATTGGGAGCATGCTCTTCAGGTGTCGGATCCGTAATCACATATAGGATCCGCTTGTGTTCTAAGATGATCTTAAGCTTTCAATACTAGTTATTAAAATTGGGTCCCATCAACTTCTCACTGTCTAATAGTGATCAGAGTGATAAGTTTGAGGCCATATCTGCACACATAAGGAAAAATCAAAACTTAATTAGTATATGAATTTATTAAGCCTAAAGATATAGATTTTAGTCTAAATTTTTTTTCACTATTTTATACAAATTGATAGCTTCTACCTCCAATTCAAAGAATTATTTTAATTTCTTAGCGAGTACTAGAATCCACACAGACTGCACATGAGCTCGACTTTGGCCAGCTCACCTATGTGCATCAATGGGTAGGTTCATCAACCAATTATTTCATCAAACAATTTTTTGTAGTTGATTTAGTCCCAGATAACTTTTCAGTTGACTTTGGTCTTCTCTGCAAGCCTCTGGTTAGGTCCAACTATTAACATGATATACTTACAAATCTAACTACCAAATAATTAGGCCTGACTTTGGTTGGCTAACCTGACCATCTGACAGAGAGACTCGACTAAGTCATCATATTATGGATGATAATTTCAATAGCAAATAAGCACCAAACCTTTGGGCCTCTAATGATCATCATACTAATGGACCCATTATCACCCAATTTAATGGAAGGCTATGATCTAGTTATCACCATGACTAGCTCATTTTAGGAACTTAATAATTTAATGAATTTAATTAATTTTAGGAGAGATAAGAGAAGAGATCAATAAGTAGACCATAATCTTCCAACTGACTTCACCAAATCACTGAATCAGATTAGGATCATGTTGATTGAAATGGCACCTAGATCAGTCACACTGATCAACTTTAATGGCATGGGTTAACTTGAATCACTTAGTGATCTAATCAAAATCTAATTCATTAAATTGGCCAAGGAAGTGAGATCGATGGGAGGGTCTGCTAAGCTTGCCTTAGACACCATCGAAATGGCCAGGTAAGCCACTCTCAATTAAAAATCACTGGTCGAAATACCAAACTTATCTTAAGCATCAATTGGTTAATTAGTTTTGATTTAACTAAGTTAATAATTTGGATTCAACTACTAAGCCACAATCAAGATCCATTTGGTCTAATCAAAGACATGGACTTGACCATCTACAACTATTATATTAGAGAAACCCTGATTAATCTAATTCAATACTTAGTTAGATTTAATCAATTTCTCTATATGGTCAATTAATTTTTTGATTCTAACTTTAGGTCTAACCCAATTAAAGAGAAGGATCTGATTTGAGCTAACCCTTACCCCATATTTTATGCAATGTCTTAGATCTTAAATCACAATTCTAGATCTAATCAACTCAATACTTAATTCTTAATTAAGTTTTGCATCAACATGGTTAAGATTTTGAAAATAATTTTCATGTAAATTTTTTACATTAAATTATAAAATTTTTTAAATTAAATTAAATTTTTTATTATTTTAAATCAAAATAATTTTGATTAATCAAGATTAGATGTAACTAGTTTCTTTGCAACTTGCATCACATACAATAACATCTAGGGTTTCAAGATTTAGAATTTTGCAAGAAAGTAAATTTTTTTTTTTTTCATTTTCTTCTTCATGGGACCTCACAGTGGCACCCCTACATGTCATAAGAGCACCCCATTAAATAGAAAGAGAGGGTCATGAAATCCTATTTGCTCCTATGACCGGACGACCTAGTGATTATCCAATCCAAGTACTTTGCTATTCAGTACATCTAATCTAAACATGATAAAAATCAGATCTACAAATAAACACATTTAGATCTAATCTAAATCATAAATAATCAGATCTAACATCATAAAATTAGATCTAAAGATATAATAAATCATATCATAATAACTATGGCTTTGATACCAATTGAAGAAAACATAGATAGTGCTATGTATGTAATTTCAAAAATTTTATGTAGAGAAAGAAAAAGGTTAAATAATTTAATATAAATTATATGCATAAGATCTAATCTAGACTATCAATTATGATAAAATATATAAATTATGATATACTTTAGATCTAAAAATAAAAACTCACATCGATCTCATTGATGCTGAAATTCTAGATCTAACTATTAGATCTAACGATATGATCAAGACAGGTTAGAAATAATTACCAAACCAATTGAATCTTGATATTTACTTATTTAATACTTAGAGAAGATGTTTCTTAGGTCACTCACAGCCATATAAAGTCATCTGGCCTCCACAAAAAAATCCACATGAAGGCAGGCGTAGATCAGGAGCTTAGAGGTGCTAGCTTGCAAGCAACTTCGATGGCTGATCTCTTTTTTTTTTTTTTTCAAGCACCTTGGACACTCCAAAGGATGAAGAAATCTAGAGGAGGAAGAGAGGAGAAGGAGAACAGCTCTAGAAAAATAAAAACCAGCAAGGAAATTGATGTATGATGCCAAGAAGAGGGGATCCCTTTTTATAGGCAAGGATTAGGGTTTTAATCCATGGAAGAGGGTGCCTAAGAGTCCACGCCCAACACCTTTTGGGCATCCCAAAATTTTCAGAAAAGGCTCTATAATATGGAGAAGGATATTGGTGTCTCACACACCTAATAACTCTTTAAGAAAAATAAAAAAAAAATTATTATGGTACCAATAACCTTCCTTGTATGAAATTTTTTTTTCCTTGTTTTCATCTTATCTCTAATTCAAATCGCATTCAAATTTGACAAGAGATAGGATTATGAGTCATAAATCATTACGGCGCACCCTTATTGGGTCTACTACTTTGATGCCAAAAAGGTCAAACCAAATCCTATTTGGCATAGAGATAAGGGCATGGGTCCAAGTATGGTGCAAGAAGATAAGGATAGAGTCCTAGTCAACTTGGACTCTTTTTTTCTAATCTGATTCTAATCCAAATCAAATTTGGATTGAACCCACTAATAGAAATGAACCTAATCCAATTAGAAATCTAATTATCTCAATAAATTTCTAATCCAATTAAGAATTGGCTAATTTCAAATCCTGATCGAATTAAAATCAATTTTTTTATATAATCAGGATTGATCATATCAAACCTAATCGAAGTCGAACTGAATCTAATTCAATTAAACTTGATCCAAAGCTCTTTACTCAATCAAATTGAGTTAATTACTAATTAATTCTCTATTGATAATAGAGTTTCAGTCCCAGTGAAACTCTTTCCCACAGTCTCAGTCCCAGTAGGACTCCTTACCAGAGTCACAATCCAATTGGACTCTTTAGCCATCAGATCTGACCAAATGTTCTAATGCATGTAACCTCATAGGTTCAAACCTAAGCCGGTAGTATAAGAATAATTTTCTTTACTAATCGATGTAACCATCTAGCAATGGTGACTTGACGATCGGATAGATCGAAGTATTGCAAAGCAACATTCTATAACCTACTGGCGTATGGTTATCGTATAATTCATCCCTTTGACCCTAATGCTCAAGGTGATCTAGGGTTTATCTGTCAACTCTAATTTAGTCAACTATATTATATTTCAATCTTTCAAATCCATCACATGGATTATCTTGATCAATATTTTACTAAATTAAAATACACTAATGCATATCTCCTACTAATTCAGATGGATGAATTCTATTTTGACTCACACACTGACTTGATAAGTATTTGACTGCATCCAATATCCTTTCATCACTGAATTAGAAACTTAAATGATCTGATATTAAAGTACAGTGAGTTGCTTACAAGTCACCATGGTGGTCACAGGTCAGAGAGACACTTATACCCATATCCTTCTCGAGCTACTCTTGACAACAGAGTACTCAGCACATGATCACATTCGATGTGAATGTACTCTTATATTCCGTGTGCATGCCATAATAGTGTCTCCACACTCCTTGGTTAAGAGAAGAACCAACTCATATGGCACACAATGACCTATACTCGATATTGCTATCATTCTATTAATAGCATATCATTTGGTCGCGAATACTTTTAAAGACTAAACGACAAATCCTCCTTTGTCGATCAATTATAGTCCTAAGGACTTCATTGCAACACAGGAATTCAAAGATGGATAATTTGTAATAAAAATGCTAAATAACTTTTATTAATAAAAATTCATATATAATTTCAAGAATGAGCACAATCATCAACAAGCTAACGATTGGTTTTGGGACATATTTTCCAACATCAATCTCTTTTTTTAGTTTATATTTTCCTCCAAAAGAGATTTTTCAAATTTCAATTTTTTTGTTCAATTAAGAATTTTTTAGATTTAGCTATATTCTCCTTTTTCTTAGTTAGAGCTTCTATTTGTTTCAAGAGATATTCCTTTTTTTTGGCTAAGTTTTTCATATCTTTCAAGAGATCTTCCTTTTCAATCAATATTTTATTTTTCTCTTCAGCCAAAGATAGATTAGACTTTTTAAACTCTTTATTTTTCAGCCTTAACTTTTTAAATTCATGCAATAAGTCATCAAAGACCTCAAACAATTCATTAAAAGTAAATTCAAAAGAGGTTTCAAGGTTTACCTCATCATCATCAATCATGAGGCAATGATTTCCCGCTTCCTCTTCTTTCTTATTTTTTCTTTCTTTCTCTTGGTTCCCCTTAATCAATGTTTTTTTTTCCTTTGTTTCCTTTTCTTTTTCTTTCTTTTATCCTCATGAGCCATGAGACATATGCTGGGGTGAGATTCCTTATCTTCTTGGGAGCTGGATGTCTTTTCTTGATTTGCTTTCTCAAAAATTATTTTCAATTTCTACAAGATTTATTTAGCTGAAATACATGACGAAATCTAGTTAAATTCATTTAACTCCAATGAATAATAAAGAATATTCATAGCCTTAGCATTTAGTTGGATTATTTCTTGATCATCTATTAATGCATTAGATGTGTATGAGCCATTGGTTATAATTTTTCATAAGTTATAATCTTGTGCTTGTATGAAAATCTTCATCTTAACTTTTTAATAGATATAATTTAAACTATAAATTATTGGGGGTCTATCTATAGAATAACCTTCATTAAGAAAAGATTCCATTTTGGGTTGCCAAGATCTTTTACTCTTTAATCGTTAGGTTAACAATCAAACAACAAAGTACTTACTCTGATGCCACTTGTTGCCCAGAGGTAGTAACCCTAGAGGGAGGATGAGTTGGGTTCTTAAAAATTTTATTCAAATTAAACTTTAACAATAGATGTGCTTGAATTTAAGCTATATTAAGTGATTGTATGATATATGCAATAGAGCTGCAGCGATATTGAAATAACAAAAGTAAACTATAAATGTAAAGCAAAGATTTAAAATAAATGAGTAAAGCAAGAATGTAGCCAAGATAGCACAATACAAACACATAAAATTTATAGTAGTTCAGAGTAATCCGCTCCTACGTCCACTCCCTAAGTTTTTTTAGAAATTTCATTATAATCCTCCCTTGATTATAGTGTATTTGTTTTTCCAGATTCACAAACAAAATTCCATTGGTTTTTTGGGATCTCCAATTAAAATCTTACACCGTTAGTTCTTCGAGCTCACTAACAATCCAGTTGACTTTCTGGACCAACCAACCAAAATCTTACACTCATCCAATTATGGGCTTAGACTGATCTAATCACAAGTTTCTTTTCCCCCAAAGAAACTTGTAAAAAATTCAAAGTACAAGTATAAAGATTTTCATACAAAATAAAAACAAGAAAAGAACTCTTTTGTGCCCAAAGAAGAAGTTGAATCGTTGCTCTCTTAGAAGCTTAATCACTCTTGTTTGAGTGCTGAGAGGGTGCTTGAGATTTCATGGAAGATCTCTCGTGAATGCTCTCTGAATTTGAAGCTTGGTTCCTCTCTTTTTCTCTTTTATTCTTGGATATTCGATGGAACTCACAATTTTAAAAGATTTTCTCCTTTTTGATTCACTTCTCCTCTTTTTCTTTTGATTCTCTACCTTTAAATAGGCTTCACGCTAGAGATAGAGATTAGACCATGGGATGAGTTGAACTAGCCATTGGAGTGGAAATCAGTCCGTTGGAGAAGTACAGAAAACTAGCCATTGCAGTCTGTCCTGAGCTTGGGGTCGACTTCTTTTTTCTTAGGGTCGACTCCAATTGCCTTCGAGTCAACTTGAACTAGTTTCAAGTTGGCTCGATCATAGGCTTTGAAAGATCAGCTTTCTATTTCTCTGAGAGAGCCAATTTGGATCTTCTTCGAGTTGGCTTGGCTGTGTGCCAGTGTTGTCCCAGCATATCAGAGTCGACTCCAATCTTTTTGGGGTCAACTCCAATCCTCCTGAAACTTGGAATTAATAATTTTAAAGTCAGTTTTGATGAGGGGTCGGCTCCTTTTGCTCTAAGGTCAATTCCACTAAGTTAGAAACTCAAAAATCCTTCTTTAATTTCTTTAACTTAGTGAATCTTGAAGAGATCTTTTTCATAGATTATTTTTTAAATTTAAGCACTTAGAAAGACTTACATTCATTCTTGAAATATATGATTAGATTTATAAATACTCAAAATTTGACAATCATCAAAATCAATTGTGGGGTCAACAAGCCATCCCTTGTCTTTTTCACTTTCTCCTTTCTTTATTCACCGTAGAATTATGCCCTAACATCCTGTTGACCTCTGTGAAGCCCTCCAACAATCTTTTTTCTTCAATTCATACCTTTTTTTTTGTGCATCATGGGACCAAGGAAGCAACTCGTCTATTGCTCTAAGCGATCAAGGGTCAAGATTCAGGCCCAGGATCGCACCAAAGCAAGGAGTGACCCATCATACTGTGAGGAGATCTCTTCCACCCCTTCACAACCTCAATCTCCTTCCCTGGTTGATCCACTTGGTGACCGTGTTGTGACCATAGGTTGGAAATTCGATTCTGGATTGCTAAACAATGATGGATTTCGATCAGGGTAGTGAATTCACTAACAAGGATGGGAGTACTTTTGTAGTTTGGATCTTCTAACCTATCCAAGCTTGGTTAGAGAGTTTTATAGCTCTATAAAGAGAGGATCCGATGGAGTTGAGTGCACAGTCAAAGGGACATAGTTTGTATTGATCATGTAGAAGTTGGGAAGGTTTTAAAATCTCTCTAGACAAGGTCCAGCTCCCACACATCCATCCTATCATAAGAATGCTTTGAAGGACATTTTGGAGCATCAGATGTGAAAGAGATCACTAAGCTCTACACCAACCAACTTTCTATCGAGATGAGGCTACTTCACCACATCATTGGATGTATATTCTTTCTAAAGATTGGAAGATTTGATTGTGTCTAAGAAGGATGTTGTTTTCATGCACTGCATGATTCAAAGGGCTGCCTTGAATCTCCTGACACTGATGATACATCAGATTAGAGAGATGATTGGCAGGGCGAAGGCATGCCTACTTATGGCACGGCTTCGACTTTGATTTCTAAAGAGTTTGGAGTATTGCTTGAGGGGGAGACCACTGGCACTCTGATGCACTCTGACACGTACAACAAGTAGTTCCTATATCATATGGGGTATCATAAATTGGATGATCATTGGCTGCTCAGGATTTTTGGGTAGGAGCAACATAGATAGAGGGATGAGGCAGGATCGAGTTATCCTAAACCCGATTTAGATCTCGAGTCTCCACCTCCACATTCAGTCGAGCCTCAAATACCACTGTAGCACCTCATGTGTCTACTCCTTCTGTGACCCCACCACTAGCACTAGCATCCGTAGCAGCACCACTGAATCAGCCCTCTAGTGTACGACTAGATGATGATCAGATGAGGAGGACAGTTGAGCTTGTTTTGTATGGACTCTGATTTGGAAGAGAGCATCTAGTTGCACCACAGACAAACCTACCTCACATCTCCTTGGTGTAGTCAGAGCTCAGTAGACTCAAGCTTAGATGGGTCGATTGATAGAGAGTGGCAACTCTAGAGCTTAGAGTGAGACCTGTTGAGCTATTTGACATCTCCAATCTGACATGAGAGGTCGTCGGTCTCAGGAAGAGGATAGAATCAAGAGTCACATAGATGCAGGATGAGGTCAAAAATCTAGAGATAGCCCAAAAATCTGACATGATGTGACTTCTGAATTCTATAAGGCAGCTTGTTGAGTAGTTGGACAAATTTGCTCCTCTAGGTGCAGTAGC
This sequence comes from Elaeis guineensis, assembly GCF_000442705.2. Lineage (NCBI taxonomy): Eukaryota > Viridiplantae > Streptophyta > Magnoliopsida > Arecales > Arecaceae > Elaeis > Elaeis guineensis. The sequence goes on from NC_025993.2 coordinate 42,534,513, forward strand.
GACTGCATTGGCCATAGCAGCAATGGTGGATCTGTCTGGTGCTCGTAGTCAACTTGCTTCTCAGCCATCCCAGTGTACATAGCTTACCTAGCCACTACCCGTGTCTTAGCCATCCGCTTCTACTCAGCCCACACCTAGACCACCATTTAGGACCTTCACCAGATTAGGTGTAGAGTTCCCATCCCCTGCAATTGGCCTCTCTAGTAGAACTAGGAGTAAGAGAGCTAGGATTTCTACCTCTAGGACTAGTTCATCCCCAGCTCTAGAAGTCTCTTTTGATGAGGATTAGGTCTAGATCTTGGTCTAGGATCTTGTATTATTTACTTTTGTTGGTATGCTTGTTTACTTTATTGATGTATTATATGATGTTTCAATATACTATTGTGGGTAACTTCTTGTATGCAGTACACTCTTAGCTAGGATGTCAGCAATTAGAATCTTGTTCTAGAAGCTTAACCAACTAATGACTTTAATTTTTTCTAGGATTGGTAGCCTCCATATAATCAATCCAACTTGAGATCTCATACCACTGTTCTTGAGGAATCGATAATAGCTTTTGATCGTGAACCTCTTGCTAGAACTCCATTTCCAAAGCCTACCATTTCTTCTACTAGACTGGTGAGTTGAAAGATAGATTAGAGTTAGGAGGCTAATCTCATTTCATGTTAAAGAAGGCAAAGGAGAAGTGAAATTGTTCATAATATCCCCATGACTAAAAAACTTCAAGACAATGTCTTAACGACATGTCTTGAGTCCATGTATCATACCAGAATGCAATTTGCTCCCCATCATTGATCGACACAATGGTAAAATTCTGAAATAGTTTGAAGTACTTTATAATACCTTTCCAAAAAGGTGAAGCTACTTGAAGATTGTTCGAAGATGGTTCCAATGGGGGTTTTTATCATAGTAAATATGTTGAACCAAATTTTGCTAGGTAGATCCCTTGTCATTGAAATATTTCCACCACCACTTAATAAGAAGTGCTTGGTTGGCTCTTAAGAGGTCCATTACTCTCAATCCACCAAGACTTTTTGTTCTACAGATTTGATCCCATGTCACCAAGTGTTTGACCTTAGTAGTACTATCATGACCATCCCATAAAAAATTTCTACGGATACGATCAATTTGCTTGACGATTGTTTTTAGGACACGAAGAACAAACATCCAATATAGAGGTATAACACTTAAAACTGAATTTATCAGAGTTAGCCACCTTGCAAGAGTTAGGGAGTTATGTTTCCATTTGGCTAGTTTTTTCTCCACTTTTTTAAGCAAAAAATGCCAATCTCTCTTCCTTAGTGTTGAGAAATGCAATGGGATGCCAAGATAAGTGATTGGCAATTCAGAAGATTGACAGCCATGAATCCTAGCATAGCCACTAATGTCCTCAGAGGATAAGTCAATCCCTATCAACTTAGTCTTGTCAAATTTATCTTACACCTAGTAATCAGTTCAAAGGAGTAGAGTATAAGTTTTAGAATGTTGATTTGGTCCTTAGTACCCTCATAGGAAACCACTGTGTCATCCGCAAACTGTAAACACTAAATTTTCTTAACTACATCCAACCAACCAATGCCTATAATTAATCCTTCTGAAGTGGCTTCACCTAACATTCTGCTCAAAATGTCCACCACTAGGATAAATAACATGGGCGATAGGGGGTCACCTTGCTTCAAACCATTTATTTTTTAAAACCATCTCCCTGGTTCACCATTGATCAGAAGTGCTGAGCTAGCGAATCGAAGTAGGATAGAGATCCAAGAAATCCATTTATCACCAAAACCTCTCATCTTTAGCAGCTGAAGCAAAAAATGCCAAAAAACATTATTGAAAGCCTTTTCAAAATCCAGCTTGCAGACGATGCCTTTTGACTTGATTTTTTTATAGTGAGAAATTATATCTATGGCTGAAATGAAGCTCTCAAAGATGTAATCCCCTTTAATGAAAGCCATTTGGTTACAGGAAACCAATGAACTGATGACCATAGATAGTCACTGAGAAAGGACCTTAGATATCAGTTTTATGACCTTATACTTGATGCTTGTTAGGTGGTAGTCTCAGATAGAGAAACAATCATTTTTCTTTAGAATTAGAGAGATGAAAGTATGATTCATCCTTGATAGGTCTACCTTAGAGGAGTGGAAGTCATAGAAAATCTTCAAAATATTCCCCTTAATGGAGTCCCAGAAATGCGGGTAAAATGACATTGGAAACCCTTCAGGTCTAGGAGCCTTGTCTCTTCCCAAACTAAATAGAGCTGCTCTGATTTCCTCCTCTGTGAATGGATCTTCGAGAGCTGAAAGGCCATGCATGGGATCAGGGTACAGTTTGTTTCATACTACTATAGGATTTGGTGTGGTGCTTCCAAGCCTTGGGAGGCCATAAGATGAGCCAGGGTATTGGCTCCAGGAGATTAGGATTGGTTTGGATCTTAGGACTAGAACAAGAGTGATCCTAGGATAGAGATGGTGCATAGCTCTCCACAGCCTCGAGGTCCAGGTGTTGAGAACCTTGAGGGGCTTGGTTGGTGCTCTGGAGAATTGAAGACATAAGGTGGAGCAAGAAACCAGAGCTAGGATGAAGCTGTAGAGAAAAAGTAGTTTTAGGATAGTCGAGTCGACTTGATCTCAGTCTGAGTTGACTTGATCTCGGAGGAACAGCCAAACAAAGTGTTGTATTTCAGACATTCTGGGTTGTTATGCAGTGGAGTTGACTCAGTTCTAAGATGAGTCGACTCGAATGCAGACGAATCGACTCGATTTTCATGGATAGAGTTGTGCAGGTTTTCTATTTGGGGCTAGGATCAGGTTTGATCCTAGAAGTCTTAAGATCAAGTTTGAGAGATCTTAAGGAGGCTAACTCAAGATTTGAATTGAGATTAAGTCCATGGGATGAGAGTATATGAGACATGGGTGTACATGGGCTCGGTGAGTGCTTTCAATGTATGGATTAGCTAGGAGAGTTTTTGGTTAGACCTATTGGCTATGTATTTTTACATAAGATTGTATTAGGATTTTTGAGACAGTGGAATAGATAAGATCTTTTCTCCCTCAATCTCTTCTCTCTCTCTCTCTCTCTTTCTCTCTAGGGTTGCCACCGTAGGTTTTTTGAAGAAACCTTAGAGTGGGGGGCACCTCCCTCAAGCCCTAGACATCTTAGGGCTAGAATGAAGGAGGTGCCCCATCATAGTTGAAAGAAAAATGAGTAGTTTAAAGCATGCATTTTTAAAATTTTTATAATGAAAATAGTAGATTAAACAATTTAATCTCCTATAGATGCTTTAGATCTAATCTAAACTATCTTTCTAAGGATCTATGATATGAAATATTCATACAAAAAAAAAATTGATATAAAAGAAAATACTGCATCGATCATATTGATGTCTTGAATCAGATCCAGCCATTAGATCTGATCAGATGAGTTCAAAACTCATTATCTTATCATAGATCGATGATCTCCACTACTGATAGGCATGGTATGAAGCTCTTCCTGATGTCGAGCAATTGAACAGATTGTCTAGCCTCTATAGGTAGTCCACTTGAAGCCCTGAATAGATCATCCTTCCCGGGAGTGCTAGCTTGCATAGAAGGCTCTGAATGGCTAATGAAGACTCTTTCTTTCAGATCACTCGGATGCCTCCAGATCAAAAGATGGAACTTTATGAAGAGGTGGTGGTTTGGAAGATTGGATCAAGACCCTCTTGAATTTTTTTCACACAAAAATCTAGAGATGAAAAACCTTAGAAGCCACCCTAGATCTCACACCCAAGAGGAAGAGTTCTTCCTCAGTTTCTCACACACGGATGCCCAACCCCTCTCAAATTTTTCATGCCCCTTCTCTGATGATCCTAATGCCAAAAAGCTCTATCTTTTGTCACACAAAAACCAACCCTTCTTAAGGTGGTGCCCTATGAAAGATAAGGATAAGATTTGGATGGTTTGGTTCAAGTTCAAATGTTGGTTGAGCCTTATCACCAATTCAAATCAAATTTGAATTGAACTTTAAACTAAATTTTATCCTCATCTTAGAAACTCAGAGAGGGGGTGACAACCATCAGAATGGTATGAAAGAAATCATGCAAAACTCATTTGTGTGTAAGAAGAGGTGGTCGGTGGGTGAGGGAAGAGTTCAACTTATTTTGGACTCTAGTTTTTATTAGATGTGTGCCTTAGATGCCAGATTGGCTGACACATTCCTATACAAATGTAAGGGCAAATTTATAATTTTGATTATAAATGAATAAAAGGGTTATTCTACTATCACATTGTGTACATTATGTCTGTGATATATCCTTTGAGTTAGTAGGAATATTAATTCATATTTTCAAGAGTTGAAAATTTAAGGCATGAATTTACATAACTCATAAACAGCTCCTGACCATAGGATCATCATGAGGATGGTGATTGATCCAAAAGGTTGGTGTATGATCACTTCCTTAGGGTATATGTGTCTTGAGTCTATGGTGTGGAGACACCAAAGCGAGAGTACAGGTATTCATTGAGAATGAGAGTACTGAGTGTGACCACCTCGAGCAGTCATAAGGAAATCTACATTCTCATCGATGACTAGCTCGATGCTGCAGCTGTGTGTCTAGTTCTTTGACCTGAGGTATATCGATAGTTCACCTTGAGTGTGTTATAGTTTGATTACACCATAACTCGATCTCCGAGCCATTCAGAACTCTGAGGTGTATGTTGGCTGTAGCATATTCATTGTAGGAACCAAATCGCACTAAGAAGGGATCTATCAACCTCGGTAGCTGAGAGGAGTAGTCCTATGATGATCGAAAGATCGAGTCCTTAAGCCCATGGTCATGGTAAAGTGAAATAATGAAAAAGAATTTTTTATTAAGATTTCGCATCGGACTTGGATCGATCGATTGATTCATATGACTGATGTTGGGTTTGACGAGTTCACCTTAATCCTAATTCAGTCGGGACTCATGATAGAAGAACTCAATCACATAGGTAGCTGCATCGAGAGGTTCATCTTCATTTCTAATGGGTTACCACCATATATTTCTAGGTGTCATTGGTGGATTTTGGAAGCAATTAGAATGATCTTGATGATCGATCATTCTAATTGTCTGAATCAGAAGAGTTCTGGTCTATCGAAAGGAGTTTCAATGATGTCGATGATGAGATCATGACATGTCTCATTACCATACGAAAATAAATCTAACTGGATCACACAAACAAGAGTTAGGATCTGGATATCATCAATTGAGCTAGCCTAGTTCGATTGATTTGGATTAGATCCAATTAGGTTCAAGGAAATCGTGCTAGCACACGATTGAGCCTAACTTTCTCCTCGTGTAATCTTTTCTATCTCGACTGAACTAAATATGATTTGACTCACCCAAAGAACCATGAAAATTTTTTTTTCAATCTGACTGGAGCCAGTCCAGCTCAGAAAAGTCTTGTCTTAATTCATGAGATGAATTTAAGACAACACCTGCTAATTTTTGTCACCTGTCATTTCCATTTTAGGACATTGGTCAAATGTTGACCCATGACCTTGGACTGAAGGCCACTTGGCAAGAGATCATTGGAGAGTTTTTATAGAGTGTCCACCTGCTAATTTTACCCTTAAAGTGGATGCCATAATCAGATATGGCGTGCGCCCCAAGTGGATAAGGATAGAGTCCCATGAGATGAGGACTCTATGCCTTGATCGACTCAAACTGTTGGGTGCCAATCTCACTGTGTTTATCCAGTGTTGGTGCCAACAGTAGGAGAGTTTGGTGGGGTTTTTATCTGATATAATTAGATAACATCACTTCACCAATTAAAATTTTTTCAGAATTAATTAAAATTTTTTGATTGATCGAATGATGTGGCACTACATGGCATAGCAGGGTCTATTTAAACCCTGTCTGTGCCTAGGGTTTAGAGAATCTGCTCAATTCCTAGCAAAAACCTGGTATCCCTCCACTTCTTCATGCCCCCTCTGGTCCTCTCTCTCCTCTCTTCATGTCCAAGAAGTTGGGCATCCATCTGGTGCTTGTCCAAGGCATGGTGGCTCCCTGATCAGAAGGCTACAGGGATTTGTCGAGAAGCTGCTACTCCAGCTTCAGAAGATCTTTTGAAGATCTTCCAGATCAGATCCAAATCTAATTTTTGGAACAAAGATTCATGAGGAGAAGATAATCTAGATCTTACTTGAGTGGATACTGGTAGAGGACAAGCGACTGCGTGGCTATTTTAGCACCTCGGGCGTTGCTGCGATCATCTACAGGGTAATCTAGTTACCCTAGAGGTATTCCTCTAATCTTCAAGTTTTAGATTTAATTTTAGATTAAATATTAGATAATAAAAATGAAATCTAATAGACTTTAGATCTAAAATAAATTAGGATAATTTTTTTAAAAAAATATTCCATCCCAGATCTCATTAGATCTGGAAGATCCTACAAGGAAAAAGATGATTTTTTTTCTTCAACTAGTATCAAAGCCAGGTTGATGGCTCTATTTCAGATCTAATTTAGATCTAATTTTTATTTTTATTTATTTGATATGAATGGATTTTATATATTACATCAGATATAATTAAATCTAAAATCAAAAAATTTAAAATTAAATCTAAGTAAATCTAACATGTATGAGATGCATGACTAGACTAGGAATAGTTTAAACTATGAATAGTCTTGAAGTTTTATATTTTAATATGATTAAAATATAAATTAGATTTAATTTATTCTCTAATTTTTTGATGTTATAAATATTATATTCAGATCAAAAAATAAAAAATAAAATTTAATTAATTCATAAGATTGATCTGCTGCATGCCTAGATTAGTTGTAGAATTATTCTAGTAACTGTCTAGAATAGATTTTATATTGAATAGTTTAATTTAAATCTTATTTTTTAGATGTTACATGTGATGTATCAGATCTGAAAGTATGCTAATTAGATCAGATTTTAATACATGAGATGTATGCAAAGCATGTATAAGTTAGATCTGAAATTATATATGTGATATGTAACTTAGATCTAACTAGTTTTGTAGTTAAATTAATATTTCTGATTAAGATGTTCCTCATGGCCGTCCAGTCATAAAAAAAAAGTAGGGTTTAAGACCCTCTCCTCCCATTCAATGGGGTGTTCTTATGGCGTGTAGGGGTGCTGCGTGTTCATCCTTAATCAGAAATCAAACTTACTTTTCTGCAAAACCCTAGATCCTGAAATCCTAGGATTTATTTTACATATTTTATTTATAAACCCAAGACTTAATTAATGAATTAAGCTTATGAAATTAAATTAGGTCTAAAATTTAAAATTTTAGATCTAAGTCATATTCATAAAATTGGGTTCGGACTTGGGTAGCTCAATTAGGTCTAGCGATTGATCAAACCGAATCAAAAGTTGGTTAGGTAGGATCATGAAAGCTAATAATTGACCAGCCTAATAGGATTAAGTCTAGGTCAAGGTCGAATCACATTCATATGTGACTCGATCAAGTTAAGACCTAATTTGGCTCAGTGGTTAGAGCCTAGATTATAGGCTAACCCAATTGGTTCTGATTCGATAATTTAGTGTCTAAGGTAAGTTGGGCAAATGCGATCGAATGATTTTTAATTGGGAGCTACTCGACTTGAATGCGTTCTTGTCGAGTTAATGGCATATCCCTTCCACCGATCTCACTTACCTGGCCATATGTGTCGATCCAGTTCTGATTTGAGGTGGCTAACAATTCGAGCTAACCCATGCCACAAGATTAGTCATAATTGTTATGACTATGTCAAGTCAAGTTTAATGAGACCTAAATCAAATCTCCCTAAGAAAATATTAAGTCTAAGGTCTTCCACCATTGTGGATGTACGGGCCCTTCACGGGGTTGATTGTTCTCGGTTGGTTATAGTGGTTTAGTTGCACCGGGAAGACCTCCATTAGGCATTGGATGCTATGGATTAGAGGATGGGTTATGCTCAATATTCTGGATACGATGAGGAACTCAATCAGAAATCTAGTTCGTGCAAATGGTGGGTTTGACTTAACTAAGGATTGGAGCAATATTCCAGATACGGTGAGCTTCATGAATTAGAGATCAAGTTTTGGGTGCACCATGATTAGAGAATCATTGGACAAGAGTTGTCTACTCATCGGTTGATCCATCATCAATAACTGTTAGGTGAGGTGATGAGCCAGTTGGTGAGACCGCACCACCCACTAGAAATCACTAATCACAGAGATTTTCACATCTCTACCTAGGGAGTGTAGGGATCTGAAAAAATAGTGAGAGCCTAATTTGTTTAAAAATGAAACCTCTAAATAAATTGATTAAGTCTGATTATAAAATCTAACTAGAAACTTTTGACTCTCTAAAGGAAACATGTCTGCATCCAACCCTCTGACCAAAATACTAGACACCCACAGATTGACTGGATCAAATTTTAAGGACTGGTTGAGGAATTATAGAATTATTCTGGATTTTGAGAAACTGACTCATGTCTTGGATCAGGACCCACCTGCCATGCCAGCACGTCTGACTGCTAAACAGAGAGCGTCTCTGAAAAAGTGGATGGATGAAGATAACAAAGTCAGGTACTACATGTTGGGTGCAATGTCTGATGACTTGCAGCGCCAGCATGAGAATATTATGACTACCTGCTAAATGTTGGCTCACCTACAAGAGTTGTTTGGTGAACAAAGTCGTGCAGCCAAGTATCAAGTCTGCCAAAGACTTTTTAAGGCTAAAATGCATGATGGGCAGTCAGTCCAAGATCATTGTTTGACAATGATCAAGGACCTTGAGGAGCTTGAGAAGCTTGGTATCATCTTAGACAAGGATTTTCAGATTGATGTGATCTTTCAGTCCTTGTCCGATGCATATGGTCAGTTCATTATGAACTTTCATATGCATAAGATGCAGTGTACCTTGGCTGAGTTAATAAACATGTTGGTTACGGCTGAGCTTTCTTTGAAGAGTTTAAAAGGCTCAGTCCTTACTGTGGAGCGGACTTCTTCCAAGAGAAAGTCTTTTAGAAAGAAGAAAAAGTCTGTGAAGAAGCAGAAGGTGGATGGAAAAAGGAAGAAGACGGAACCGAAGAAGAAGGCTGCTGAAAAGGGAAAATATTTCTACTGCAATTCAGACGGCCATTGGAAACGAAACTGTCCTCAGTACCTGACCACCCTGAAGAATAAGAAGGATGGTCCTTCTGGAGGTATGCTCGTTATAGAATCTAATCTTACAATTTTCTTTGCATCCAGTTGGGTACTTGACTCTGGTTCTAGTGCTCATTTATGTACTTCTATGCAGGGTCTTGAAGAGAACAGAAAGCTGAGGGATGGAGATATGATCCTACGCATCGGGAACGGAGCAAGAGTTGCTGCTGTGGCCGTGGGAACCTATCCTCTGCGATTACCATTCGGATTAGATTTAGTTCTTAGAGATTGTTATTATGTGCCTGCAGCAAGCAGAAATTTGATTTCTGTTTCATGTTTAGCACAAGAAGGCTATGTGATTAGCTTTCATAAGGACCGTTGTAACATATTTTATGAAAATAATAAAGTTGCAAATGGTTCTCTTATTAATAGTCTTTATCAGCTACATATTAATGTATCTGTATTTAATATCAAGAAAAATATGAATGTCATAGGAATTAAAAGGCCTAGAGATAGTCTAAATGATAGGTGTCTGTGGCACCTAAGGCTAGGTCATATAGCGGAAGACAGGGTTAATAAATTGAAAAAATATGGGCTATTGAGTCTGTTGACTTTTGAGTCATATCCAGTTTGTGAATCATGCCTTCAAGGCAAAATGACCAAGCTCCCTTTTGTGGGACATGGGGAAAGGGCCACAGACTTACTTACCCTAGTACATACGGATGCGTGCGGCCCATTTGATGTGCCGGCTAGAGGCAACTATGTCTACTTGATTACCTTTACCGATGATATATCTAGGTACGGATATGTGTTTCTAATGAAACACAAGTCTGAAGCCTTTGAAAAGTTCAAAGAATTCAGGCATGAGGTAGAAAAATAAATAGAAAAGCCCATTAAGGTTCTTCGATCAGATCAAGGAGTTGAATACCTTAGTCGGGAGTTCCTAGACTATCTTAAGGACAATGGCATAGTCTCTCAATGGACTCCACCTGGAATGCCACAACTCAACGGGATTTCAGAATGGAGAAACCAGACCCTATTAGATATGGTCCATTCCATGATGAGCTTCACAAACCTCTCTGAGTTTCTTTGGGAATATTGTCTCATGACAGCAATATATGTATTGAATAGAGTTTCCTCTAAAACCGTTCCTACCATACCGTATGAGATATGGCATGGTAAGAAGCCAAGTCTGAGTCATCTCAGAATTTGGGGTTGTCCGACTTATGTCAAGAGACAGTAGGCGGACAAGTTAGAGTTCAGATCTTTTAGAGCTCGGTTCATAGGATATCCTAAAGAGTCATTAGGATACTATTTCTATGTTCTGGAAGATCACAATGTGATTGTGAATCGACATGCTATTTTTCTTGAAAAATAGTTTATTCAAGATAGTGGCATCGGAAGAATGATTAAGCTCAAGGAGAATGTCTCCCAAGAGCAACGAGCTAAGGAATCTGAGGAACCAAATCAATTAGAACCAGTCCTAACACAACCTCTTCCACCTCGTAGATCGACTAGAGTTTTTCATCTTCCTGAAAGGTACTTAGGTACTATACAAGAGGAAGTAGAGAAAATGTTCCTCACAGAAAATGAGACTCATGGTGATGACCCCAAGACCTATGACGAGGCGATATAGATATCGACTTCGAAAAATGGTTAGAGGCAATGAGATCAGAAATTGACTCGATGCACTCAAACCAAGTCTGGACCTTGGTAGATCCACCTAAAGGTATTGTACCTATTAGGTGTAAATGGATCTTCAAGAGAAAGATAGGTGCAGATGGGAATGTGGAGACATTCAAGGCTAGGCTCGTAGGGAAAGGTTATAGTCAGTGCGAAGGCATTGACTATTAGGATACCTTTTCGCCCGTAGCCATGCTAAAATCCATCCACGCAATGCTTGCTGTTGCAGCCTATTTCAATTATGAAATATAGCAGATGGATGTGAAAACGGTGTTCTTAAATGGATATCTTGAGGAAGATATCTATATGGAACAGCCGCTTGGTTTCACATCCAGTGATGATGATCACAAGATCTGCAAGCTGCAAAGGTCCATTTATGGACTTAAGCAAGCATCTCGGAGCTGGAATACTCATTTCAATGATGTGATCAAAATATTTGGTTTCATCAAGAACGAGGAAGAACCATGTGTGTTCAAGAAGGTCAGTAGGAGTGCAGTTGTCTTCCTCGTACTGTACGTAGATGACATCCTCCTAATTGGAAATGATATTTTCATGTTGACCTCAGTCAAAATATGGTTGTCTAAGGAGTTCTCTATGAAAGACCTAGGAGAGGCATCTTTTATACTGGGTATTAAGGTCTATAGAGATAGACCAAATAGGATGCTGGGACTTTCACAGAAGATGTACATAGAGGAGGTGCTAAAAAGATTTAGCATGAAAAACTCCAAAAGAGGTTTAGTACCTTTTAGACATGGCATTCATCTCACCAAGAAGATGTGCCCTAGCACACCTGAGGAGATTGAACGCATGAGCAAGATCCCTTATGCTTCGACAATAGGAAGCCTCATGTATGCCATGCTATGTACATGACCTGATATAGCCCATGCTGTGAGTGTCACAAGCAGATATCAGTCGAATCCATGTGAAGCGTACTGGACTTCTGTGAAATGTATCCTTAAGTACTTGAGAAGGACTAAGGATATGTTTCTAGCCTTTGAGAATGGAGAACTCCAGGTTCAGAGATTTACAGACTCAGACTTTATATCTAATATAGATGATCGAAAGTCGACATTTGGAAGTTTGTTCATTTACAATGGTAGTGTAGTTAGCTGGAAGAGTTTCAAGCAGACGGTGATTGCTGATTCCATCATGGAGGCAGAGTATATTGCTGCATCGGAAGCTGCGAAGGAGGCATTTTGGTATAAGAAGTTTGCCGCAGAGCTTGGAGTAATGTCATCAGATGCCATCCCTCTTTACTGTGACAACAATGGCGCCATAGCCCTAGCTAAGGAGCCAAGGTCTCACCAGAAGTCCAAGCATATCGAGCGGTGATTTCATCTGATCCGTGATTATCTTGAAAAAGGTTATATCGAGGTTAAGAGAGTCGACTCTACAGACAATGTGGCAGACCCACTGACAAAGCCATTAGGCCAGCAGAAGATCGAAGCCCACCTTGAGAAGATGGGATTTAGATATGTAGCCAATTGGCATTAGGTCAAGTGAGAGTTTGTTAGATGTGTGCCCTAGATGCCAGATTGGCTGACACATTCCTGTACAAATATAAGGGCAAATTTATAATTTTGACTATAAATGAATAAAAGGATTATTCTACTATCACATTATGTACATTATGTCTGTGATACATCCTTTGAGTTAGTAGGAATGTTAATTCATATTTTCAAGAGTTGAAAATTTAAGGCATGAATTTACATAACTAACTCATAAACAGCTCCTGACCATAGTATCATCATGAGGATGGTGATCGATCCAGAAGGTTGGTGTATGATTGCTTCTTTAGGATAGATATGTCTTAAGTCTATGGTGTGGAGATATCAGAGCGAGAGTACAGGTATTCGTTGAGAATGAGAGTACTGAGCGTGACAACCTCGAGCAGTCATAAGAAAATCTACCTTCTCATCGATGACTAGCTCGATGCTGCAGCTGTGTGTCTAGTTCTTTGACCTGAGGTACATCGACAGTTCACCTTGAGTGTGTTATAGTTTGACTACACCATAACTTGATCTCCTAGCCATTCAGAATCCTGAGGTGTATGTTGGTTGTAGCATATTCATTGTAAGAACCAGATCGCACCAAGAAGGAATCTATCAACCTCAGTAGATGAGAGAAGTAGTCCTATGATGATTGAAAGATCGAGTCCTTAAGCCCATGGCCATGGTAGAGTGAAATAATAGAAAAGAATTTTTTATTAAGATTTCACATCGAACTTGGATCGATCGATTGATTCAAATGACTGATGTTGGGTTTGACGAGTTCACCTTAACCCTAATTTAGTCGGGACTCATGATGAAGAACTCAATCACACAAGTAGCTACACTGAGAGGTTCATCTTCATTTCTGATGGGTTGCCACCATATACTGCTAAGTGTCACTGGTGGATTTTGAGAGCAATTAGAATGATCTTGATGATCAATCATTCTAATTGTCTGAATCAGAAGAGTTCTGGTCAATCGAAAGGAGTTTCGATGATGTCGATGATGAGATCACGACATGTCTCATTACCATACAAAAATGAACCTAACTGGGTCATACAAATAAGAGTTAGGGTGTAGATGTCATCAATTGAGCTAGCCCAGTTCGATTGATTTGGATTAGATCCAATTAAGTTCAAGAAAATCGTGCTAGCACACAATTGAGCCTAACTTTCTCCTCATGTAATCTTTTCTATCTTGATTGAGCCAAATGTGATTTGACTCATCTAGAGAATCTTGAGAAAGTTTCTCTCAGTTTGACTAGAGCCAGTCTAGCTCAGAAAGATCTTATCTTAATTCATGAGATGAATTTAAGACAACACCTACTAATTCCTGTCACTTGCCATTTTCATTTTAGGACATTGGTCAAACATTGACCTATGGATCTTGGACTGAAGGCCACTTGGCAAGAGGTCATTGGAGAGTTTTTAAGGAGTATCCACCTACTAATTTTATCCTCAAAGTGGGGGCCATAATCAGTATGGCATGCACCCCAAGTGGATAAGGATAGAGTCCCATGAGATGAGGACTCTATGCCTTGATCGACTCAAATTGTTGGGCGCCAATCTCACTATGTTTATCCAGTGTTGGCACCAATAGTAAGAGGGTTTGGTGGGATTTTTATTTGATATGATCAGATGATATCACTCCATCAATTAATTTTTTTTTAAAATTAATTAGAATTTTTTGATTGGTCGAATGACGTGGCACTGTATGGTGCAGCAGGGTCTATTTAAACCCTGTCTGCGCCTAGGGTTTAGAGAATCTACTCAATCCATAGCAAAAACCTGATATCCCTCCACTTATCTATGCCCCCTCCAGTCCTCTCTCTCCCCTCTTCATGTCCAAGAAGTTGGGCATCCATCTGGTGCTTGTCCAAGGCGTGGTGGCTCCCTGATCAGAAGGCTACAGGGATTTATCGAGAAGCTGCTGCTCCAGCTTTAGAAGATCTTTTGAAGATCTTCCAGATCAGATCCAGATCTAATTTTTGGAGTAAAGATTAATGAGGAGAAGGTGATCTAGATTCTACTTGAGTGGATACCGGTAGAGGCCAGGTGACTGCGTGGCTATTTTAGAACCTCAGGCATTGCTGCGATCATCTACAGGGTAATCTAGTTACCCTAGAGGTATTCCTCTAATCCTCAAGTTTTAGATTTAATTTTAGATAAAATATTAGATAATAATAATTAGATCTAATAGACCTTAGATCTAAAATAAAGTAGGATAATTTTTTTTTAAAAAATATTCCATCCTAGATCTCATTAGATCTGGAAGATCCTATAAGGAAAAAAGCAGTTTTTTTCCTTCAGTTTTAAATCCGAATTGAAATATTTTGAACTCAAAATTTAAACCAACCAAATTCTAATCCAAAAGAGATCAGAAGTGGGCATTAAAATTCATCTGGGTGAGAGAAAAAATCTATGCAAAAACCTTTCTCGCATGATGAAAGGAATGGTGCAAAGAAAGGGTGGCGCAAGGGGTTCAATCCAGTTTGAATTTGAAATTGATTTCTGATCTAATTAGGTTCTTAACCCAATCAAATTAGGTTAGACTCAATTAGACCATTGAATCTAATCTAATTAGATAGTAAATAGTCTTAATTAAATTTTAATCAAATTAAAAATTAATCAAGCTCAAGTTCCGATAAAATAAGGAATCAAACATCCTTAGAGATTAGGTCTTCTCATAACCTAATCGGATCAAATCAAATTGAATCCAATTCAATTAGATTTGATCTAAATCTCAATGCTCCATCAAATTAAGCTAATTAGCAATCTAATCACTAACCAATCCTCCTACAATTCATCACAATTAGTGAATTAATTTATTACAACTCTTGCACAGGGTTAATCATCAATCGAATTGACTATTATACTCTAGAATGATTTTTAATCATTGATCAGCCACATTATCAATCAGAATTTTTTTTTGAGTGTGACCCTATAGGTTCAAACCTAAGCCAATAGCATAGAAATAATCTTTCTATACCAATCAGAGTGATCATCAAATAATGATACCCAATAGCATAGAAATTTTAGCAGAGTTTCTAAGTAAAAATGAGAGCTTAGAGAATAACGTATCTGGGGTCTCCCTTTTATAGGCGGAGGGAGCAACAGACTGATAGCGATGTTTATAACCATCTGGCAGTGGGCTGCCCATGGTCAGGAGGAGTTTGTTGCGAAGAGTAGTGGAGTGGAATCGTGGCTATCACCGGGACATGCCACGTGGAGTCTGTAGCGGGGAGTGGAGCGGTGCCCGTTGTCGCGACTTGCCAGAGGATGGAGGAATCACACGGTATCCATCACAGGAAGTGGAGTAGGATCATGGCCATTATTGTGGTCTGTCAGGGGGTGATGGAGCCACACAGAATCTGTCGCAGGAAGTGGAGCAGAGTCATGGCCATTACTACGGCCCGTCAGGGAGTGATGGAGCCGCACGAAATCCATCGCAGGAAGTGGAGCAGAGTTTTGGCCGTTGTCGTTGCCTGCTAGAGGGTCCAGGCCTGTCGGTCGAAGTTCGGCTGGAGTGTCTGGCGAAGAGAGGTGGCTAGTTATCCGTCTGAGAGGAGCTCGGAGTCCAGCTCCCGTAGGAGTCTGGATGAAGTCTTCCTTCAGTTGAAGTCGGGGATGAGGTCTAGCTCCCGTGAGAATCCGGACGGAGTCTTTCCGCAGCTGGAGTCAGAGATGAGACCTGGCTCCCGTAGGAGCCCGGGCAAAGTCTACCTGCAATCAAAGTCAGGGGCGAAGTCCGGCTCCCTTAGGAGTCCAGATGAAGTCTACCTGCGATTGGAGTCATGGGCGGAGTCCGGCTCCCGTAGGAGTCCGGACGAAGTTTGCCTGCAGCCGGAGTCGGGGATGAGGTCCGGCTCCCGTAGGAGTCCGGACAGAGTCTTCCTGCAATCAAAGTCAGGGGCGAAGTCCGGCTCCCTTAGGAGTCTGGATAAAGTCTACCTGCAATTGGAGTCATGGGCGGAGTCTGGCTCTCGTAGGAGTCCGGATGAAGTCTGCCCGCAATTGGAGTCGTGGGTGGAGTCCGGCTCCCGTAGGAGTCCGGACGAAGTCTGCCTGCAGCCAGAGTCGGGGATGAGGTCCGGCTCCCGTAGGAGTCCGGGCAAAGTCTTCCTGAAGCTGGAGTCGGGGACGAGGTCCGGCTCCCGTAGGAGTCTGGGCAGAGTCTTCCTGCAATTAAAGTCAGGGGCAAAGTCTGGAGGAAGTCTACCTGCAATTGGAGTCGTGGGCGGAGTCCGGCTCCCGTAGGAGTCCGGACGAAGTCTGCCTGCAGCCGGGGTCGGGGATGAGGTCCGACTCCCGTAGGAGTCCGGGCAGAGTCTTCCTGCAATTAAAGTCAGGGGCGAAGTCCGGCTCCCTTAGGAGTCCGGATGAAGTCTACCTGCGATTGGAGTCGTGGGCGGAGTCCGGCTCCCGTAGGAGTCCGGACGAAGTCTGCCTGCAGTCGGAGTCGGGGACGAGGTCCGACTCCCGTAGGAGTTCGAACAGAGTCTTCCTACAATCAAAGTCAGGGGCGAAGTCCGGCTCCCTTAGGAGTCCGGACGAAGTCTACCCGCAATTGGAGTCGTGGGCGGAGTCCGGCTCCCGTAGGAGTCCGGATGAAGTCTGCCCGCAATTGGAGTCATGGGCGGAGTCCGGCTCCCGTAGGAGTCCGCACGAAGTCTGCCTGCAGTCGGAGTCGGGGACGAGGTCTGGCTCCCGTAGGAGTTCGGGCAGAGTCTTCCTGAAGTCGGAGTCGGGGATGACGTCCGGCTCCCGTAGGAGTCCGGGCAGAGTCTTCCTGCAATTAAAGTCAGGGGCGAAGTCTGGATGAAGTCTACCTGCAATTGGAGTTATGGGTGGAGTCCGGCTCCCGTAGGAGTCCGGACGAAGTTTGCCTGCAGCCGGGGTCGGGGATGAGGTCCGGCTCCCGTAGGAGTCCGGGCAGAGTCTTCCTGCAATTAAAGTCAGGGGCGAAGTCCGGCTCCCTTAGAAGTCCGGACAAAGTCTACCTGCGATTGGAGTAATGGGCGGAGTCCGGCTCCCGTAGGAGTCCGGACGAAGTCTGCATGCAGCCAGAGTCGGGGATGAGGTCCGGCTCCCGTAGGAGTCCGGATAGAGTCTTCCTGCAATCAAAGTCAGGGGCGAAGTCTGGCTCCCTTAGGAGTCCGGATGAAGTCTACCTGCAATTGGAGTCGTGGGCGGAGTCTGGCTCCCATAGGAGTCCGGATGAAGTCTGCTCGCAATTGGAGTCGTGGGCGGAGTCCGGCTCCCGTAGGAGTCCGGATGAAGTCTGCCTGCAGTCGGAGTCGGGGATGAGGTTCGGCTCCCGTAAGAGTCCAGGCAGAGTCTTCCTGCAGTCGGAGTCGGGGATGAGGTCCGGCTCCCGTAGGAGTCCGGGCAGAGTCTTCCTGCAATTAAAGTCAGGGGCAAAGTCTGGACGAAGTCTACCTACAATTGGAGTCGTGGGTGGAGTCCGGCTCCCGTAGGAGTCCGGACGAACTCTGCCTGTAGCCGGAGTCGGGGATGAGGTCCGGCTCCCATAGGAGTCCGGGCAGAGTCTTCCTGCAATTAAAGTCAGGGGCGAAGTCTGGCTCCCTTAGGAGTCCGGATGAAGTCTACCTGCGATTGGAGTCGTGGGCGGAGTCCAGCTCCCGTAGGAGTCCGGACGAAGTCTGCCTGCAGTCAGAGTCGGGGATGAGGTCTGGATCCCGTAGGAGTCCGGACAGAGTCTTCCTGCAATCAAAGTCAAGGGCGAAGTCCGGCTCCCTTAGGAGTCCGAACGATGTCTACCTGCAATTGGAGTCATGGGCGGAGTCCGGCTGCCGTAGGAGTCTGGATGAAGTCTGCCTGCAGTTGGAGTCGGGGATGAGGTCCGACTCCCGTAGGAGTCCAGGCAGAGTCTTCCTGCAGCCGGAGTCAGGGACGAGGTCCGGCTCCCGTAGGAGTCCGGGCGGAGTCTAGAAGATGGTCGATCATCGTGGAAATTTGGGTGGAGTCCGCCCGTCATGAAGAATCCGGTCGACGCTGATGGGGGCTTATCCGTCAGCAAAACTTGGGAGTGTTGCGGGGGCTCGGCCGCCTGGGAGGTTTGAAGAGACGTCGTCGGAGGTCGGAAGTCGGTTGGATCCCCGAAGGGACACACCTAACACGAACTTCGGCTCGGAGGTATTTTATACCCAACATCAGTCCCCCTATTTCCGAGTTTGAATTTCGAATGAAGGAAGTACAGAGAAATTTTTGCAGCCGAAGTCGTCCCCTTGAATTCTGCGCACGATCGCCCCCAGATATTTTGGCATTAAATGCGTGCGTGCTGGAGTCTTTTCAAATCGAGGCGATTCGAAGGGACTTTTCAAAATTCTCACTGGTACGCTGGCCCAGGTACGGTGCAATAATTGCCCTGTCAGCTGTCAGCCACTTTTAGCCGCCTGCCGCGGCGAGTGGGACACACGGCGAGCGCGGGTCAGCCTGGGGGGATTCGCGATCATTATGGCACCGGATCCCAGGGTCTATTTAAACCCGCCCTTCCACCTTTAGGGGCCCTATTCCGCCTGAAAGTTCTATCGGTGCCCGCCTTTTCTTCGAGAGCCCTGACCCTCCTTGGCGTCTACCTTGGCCCTAGGCATCCTTCAAGTCATCCCTGTCCTCGCACCTTCTGCATCCTTCGGAGTGACTTAGGTTAGTCCCGGAACTTTGTTCCCCTTCTTGCCATTCGGGTGCCCCTTTTCCTTCATCTTTCTCCTATCGCCCACCTTTGGTTTGGTTCCCCGCAAATCTTTCGCCTCTTGTTCTGCCTGATTTCTCCGAGATTTTTAGGATCCTCATTTGAAATGTCTTCCGGTACCTCTGTCTCTAGCGGTTCTGAGAGTTCGTCCGCCTCAGCCCCCAGAACCCCCGCACTGTAGACAAATCCACATCTGGGGCTGGGCTTAGCTCGGTTTTTGCGCCGGGTGCCATTCCCTGCTCTTTGACTCCGGATGAACTCCTATTGATAAGGGTTCAGTATGGAGTTCCTCCAGAGTACGATCTGAAGCTTCCTGGTCCCTCCGATCGGGCTAGCACTCTCCCACCCGATCATTTCTGCCTGTATCAGGAGGCTTTCCGTGCCGGACTCTGGCTTTCGCTTCCGCCTTTTATTGTCGCCCTCTTCCGTTTCTTGGATATTTCTTTAGCTTCAGTGGCGCCGAACTCCTTTAGGTTTTTGATAGGGTTTCTCTCCCTTTGCCACGTAGTCGAGGTTCAGCCATCCCTCTCTTTGTTTAGGCATTTCTACACCTTCAAGCGTCATCCCTCTGCAAAGGACTGGTGGTATTTCTCTCCCCAGTTTGGCAAGAAGAGGTTGCTGAAAAGTGCTCCCTCTTCAATCCACAACTGGAAGGGGAAGTACCTCTTCGTCCACTACCCGACTTTGAGGCTGGGCTTGCCCCCTTGGGGCTCTCTGAGGGACTCTGTCCGTCGGGCCCCCAACCTGGGGGAGGACGACCTTCAAGCCGCCCAGAAGCTTCTTGGCTATTCCGCTCCTTCCCTTCCCAACCTTCTGAAGGAGCAATTTTTGTTCAACATCGGCTTGAGTCCCCAGGATCCTGTGAGTATTTCATCTTTTCTTTCCTCTTCTTTTCTCCCGTCCTTCTTCTTTTTCTCTTCTTTTCTTCTTTCTCTCTTTTTTTTTTTTGCGTGTCACTTCTTCCTTTTTCACTCCATCACCAATTTTTGATTGATTTTTTTTTTTTTAGGAATGGACGTCGAAGCAGCACGGATGCTCGCCCGGGGCCTCAAGGCCCACAAAAGGAAAGGCACCGCGGCCTCCGGATCAGCAAAGAAGGCCAGAGTGGAGGAGACGAGCTCGGCCGCGCTCGCCCAGGTGGCCTTCACAGTCGAAGTCCCTTCGGATGCTGAACCTCTGGCTCCCTGGGCTTCTTCCAGGAGTCCCCCCACCGAGGTTCCTATTTTGGGGGTCCGTCCCGCAGAGGCGCCCGGGGTCGAGAGGGGGAGGAGAAGGAAGTCGGTGGCCCGCAGGATAAGTGGCCGCCGGGTCACCATCGAAGAATCCCATGGTTCTGAAGAAGAGCCGGAGAATCCCTTCAATGATAGGGACTTGATCAAGCGGTTGATCGACGGTTGCATTCTGCCTGAAGTCATCGAGAGGATTGATCGCACCGATCCTGAGCAGCGGGTTTGGGACTCCCTAGGGTTTTTTATCGAGGTAAACAAATCATCATTTAATTGGCTTTTCGACCCTTGTTCTGATCCCCTAGCCGCCCTTGCAGATTGGTTACCAGCTCCTTGCCAATATTGAGGCGACGAACCGAGCGAGGAGGGATGCCATCCAGGCGGAGGAGCATCGTCGGGCTGAAGTCGCTCGCCTTAAAGAAAAGGCCGTCGAAGTAGTTACCCTCCAAGAGGCCCTGGAGAAAGAAAAGCAGGCCCGAGAGGAAGAGAAACAGACCTCGAAGGAGACGGTGAGGAAGGCAGAGGTCGAGGTCGCAAATTTGATGGAGCAGATCCCGGTCCTAGTCTCGGAGGCCAGGGTTCTTGCGGTGGAGGAGTTCAAGGCCTCTGTGGAGATGAGGGACCTGAACGTCAGGTTCGGCCAAGAGGCATTCATCAAGGGATTCGAGCTCTGCCAGGAGAAGGTGGCCAGTAAATTTCTCGAGCTCGATCTCAGCTTCTTGGGCGAGGAGTTTGAAGATGAGGCCGGTCCCTCTCCCGCTGCTACTGCTGCCGCAGCCCCTCTTCCAGGGACACCGAGCTCCCCAACTCCTATTGCAGAGGTCTGAGACCTCCGACCTTGTATTTTTCTTTTACTACAATTTTTCCTTTCCTTTTTATCTTTAAGAAACATTCAATCAATAAAGTTGAGTTTCTCCTTGTGGATGGCCTTTCCACTCTTCTCCACTCTTCCTTCCTCCCCCTTTTTGTTTTTCTTTCTGCAATGAGACGCGTCTTAACGCTTTTGTCTCCCGATGGCAGTGTCCTATCGAAGCGCTTCCCTTGCCCTAGGGATTTCGCTGAAGTCCACGATCCAGCGCCTGAAGAAGGAAGTTCTTCATTTAACAAAAAGGTCAAAGAAGATGGAAGGCGAGCTCCACAGGTTAAGGGAGGGTCACTCTGAAGCCACCGTGGAGGCCACCCGCTTCCGAAACCTCCACATGAAGGGGATCATGGAGTACAACCAGAGAAAGGCAAACTTCGAGAGGGAGCTCGAGGAACACAGGAAGTGCGCCAGCGATCGAATTTGGGCTCAAGCTGTCAAGATCAGTTCTCTCAGAGTGGAGCTGTCGGCTGCCCAGGAGAGGATTGGCCAGTTGGAAGGAAGTTCATCCCGGCTCTTGACTCGAGCCGACGATGATCGGGAGTGGTTGAAGAAGGTCTCCGACCTTCAGCAGCAGCTTCAGGATGCCGAGGCGAGCTATGACGTGCATCGGGCCGGCTGGCGCAGGCAGGTGGATGAATACAAGGGGAGGCTCAGGATGGCGACCGACGAGGTTGCCCACCTTCGAAGGCAGCTAGCTGAGGGGGCTCGATCTGCTTCCACTCGAGATTTCGATGAACTCCAATCCCTGAGAAGGACCACAGAAGAACTATCCGTCGCCCTCGGGGAGGGGAAGGCCGAGCTGCAGCAATTGAAGATCCAGCTGGTGTACGAGCAGCGGGCAGTCAAGGATGCGGAGCCAGAATCCGAGGTCCTGAGAAAGAGGCATCGAGAGGTGGAGAACGAAAGCCAGTGACTTCGTCGGATGTTCCAGGACATGCTGCTGAAAAAGAGAGAGCTAGAAGAAGAAGTTGAAAGTCTGAGGCAGTCCTTGATAAGGAGTGAAGCAGATAATTCAAGGTCGGAAGGAGCAGAGCTTCCCTAGGGCTCTTTTTGGCCTTCCGTCTTTCCATGTATATATTTTCTCTTTTGTTGTTTATCTATTTGTAGTCATCGTTGTCGCTGCCGTTATTGATTTTGTCATTTTGTTTTTGTTGTTTTGCTTTTCTTCCTTTAGCCTTCTGGGCTTTGTAGTGTATAATTCGTGAATGAAATGAAAAGGAGATTTTGTGTTACCTCATCCACGTATTGTATTAAATTGTCGTCCACCAAACTTTTTTTTCCTTTTGACTTGTTCAACATCGACGTAGTTTGGAGGTGCCCAGTCGTCACCGTGTTGTTTTACTTTTCTTATCACTTTCCTTTCTCTTTTTTTTTTTTTTTTTCGAGTGAGGGTCCTCCCCTCGCTTTTTGCAGGGTTGCATAGAAGTGTGGAGGTATCATTGAGGGGACTTTTTCCTTTATCCAATCTTGTCGGGCGACCAGATTTTTATCATCGTCAGGACGAGGTTCTCCTTTCATTCTCGATGTAGTCGATTTCAGCTCAGGTTAGGATGAGGTTCTCCTCCTGTTTTCAATGGGGCTATGGGGGCACACAAGGGCCATTGCAAGGGCCTCTCCCCCCATCCAGTCTAAAAGAACCGGGCCTTTGACTTTGCTCATGTCAGGATGAGGTTCTCCTCCTGTTCCCAACATGGCTGTGGGGGCACACAAGGGCGTTGTAAGGCCTCTCCCCCCATCCGGTCTAAAAGAATCGGGCCTTCAACTTTGCTCATGTCAGGATGAGGTTCTCCTCCTATTCCCAACATGGCTGTGGGGGCGCATAAGGGCGTTGTAAGGCCTCTCCCCCCATCCGATCTAAAAAAATTGGGCCTTCGACTTTGCTCATGTCAGGATGAGGTTCTCCTTCTGTTCCCAACATGGCTGTGGGGGTGCATAAGGGCTTTGTAAGGCCTCTCCCCCCATCTGGTCTAAAGGAACCGGGCCTTCATTTTGCTCATGTTAGGATGAGGTTCTCCTCCTGTTCCTAACATGGCCATGGGGGCACCTAAGGGCCGTTATATGGGCCTCTCCCCCGATCCGATCTTAAAATAATCAGACTTTCATTTTGGTCATATTAGGATGAGGTTCTCCTTCTGTTCCTAACATGACCTTGTTTTGATTGTTTGAAGGAGTTATCCCCAGTCGTAACAAGTCCATGCCAAAAGGGAAAGACATACAAAGTCGAAAGGAATTTTGATTCAAAGCAAAGTCGTTAGTAATATATTTACCGGTTTTTCAAGTCCCATGGTCATGGAAGGTCTGCTTCTCCTTGAGGTCCTCCAATGATGAAGTTGATGGTCCTGATTGGGGGTCGATCTCCGGGTTGCTCTTCCCTCCTTGGTGGTTCAGGTTGCGGCAGGACCCTTGGTCGATCCTCTCTGCCCTCAGGTCAGCATCGAATGAACCTGTCGAGCCAACCTCATCTGATGAGCTCCTCGATCTTGTCTCGGAGCTGAATGCACTCCTCTGTATCGTGGCCGTGGTTATGATGGTAGAGGCAGAACTTGTTGGGGTTGTACTTCTCGAGGTGCGTGCGCATCCTTTCTGGCCTTGGAAGCTGCTCTCTGACCTCCATCAGCACCTGGGTTTTTGATGCATTGAGGGGGGCATAGTTGCGGAACCTTCCTGGGGGAGAGCCCCACCGAGCCCGATGATCCGGGCTTCCCTGCCTGCATGCTCGAGGAGGAGTCTGGGCGTGCTTGTGCTCGGGAGGAGTTCGAGAACGTGGCCAAGCTTCTCTCGGCCCTTTTTCGACTGCGGGCTTACTCGAGTCTCCCACCTGCTGCTCTCTCACGGTCTCCTCATCCTTCATTTTGAAGGCTTCTTTTGTTCGAGCGTACCCTTCGGCCCGAGCCAATAGGTCAGCAAAATCCCTGGGGTACTTCTTCTCCAAGGAGAACAAAAGGTCATTCTTCTGAAGACCGCCCTTCAGAGCGACCATCGCTACCGACTGGTCCAAGTTTTGGACATCCAGTGCGGCGATATTAAAATGGTTGATGTAGGCCCGAATGGACTCCCCCTCCCTCTGCTTGATGTTGATGAGGGACTCCGAACCCTTCCGGGGGTGCCGGCTGCTGACAAAATGGGCCATAAATTGATGGCTCATCTGATCGAAGGAAAAGATGGTACCCGGCTTCAGCGTCGAGTACCAGTTTCTCGCTGCTCCCTTCAAGGTGGATGGGAAGGCTCGGCATAGAATGGCGTCGGGTGCGCCATGAAGCAGTGTCATCGTCTGGAAGGCCTCCAGGTGGTCAACCGGGTCTGAAGTCCCATCGTAGCTTTCAAATTGGTGGAGTTTGAAGTTTGGCGGGATCGGTTCCTGCATGATCATTTGAGAAAAGGGAGGGTCAGTACAAATATCCTCACCATAAGTGGGGGGAGCATGGCGGAGTTCCTCGATCCACCGGTTCATCTCCTGAAGCCTCCGGTCCAGAAAATCCTCTCGACTACGAGTCTCGAGGGTCTTCTGGCAAGATAGAGGTAGAGATCTTCCAGGGGTGGAATCATGGTCTGATTGGGGGCTCTCCACCCTTGGATTCATCTTTTCGGGAAAGACTGGGCGGCTGGCCCAGGTGGCCCATCCCACCGCTGGATTTTGGAGTTCTGGCAACGCTCTTTCTGGTCGCACTGATGCCTGTGGCTGCTGCTGCTGTTGCATGGCCTACACAGCTTCAGTGAGGCCTCTGACCTGCTGCACCAGTTGGTCGAATTGCTTCGTGCCAACCATCATTGTCGGCAGAGGGGGTAGAGACTGGGAGACTGGAGGTGAGGTCGGAGCCTGAGATCTGGCCGCGGAGGTCGTGGATCGCCGTGTGGATGCTTTGCGGGGAGGCATCGGGCGAAGACCTAGTGGGGGAAGGAGGAGTGAATGTCAGGGAAGGTGACCGGAGGCGGTCTCGTTGAGCACTCCTTTAAGAACAAGGGTACTACGAAGACACAGCCCTTCCTCTAGCGCCAATCCTGTTGGTGCAAAAATCTGCCTGCATCGGAGAAGCTGGTGTCGAGGAAGTCGCGGTCGCCGTCGGGACCTGCAAAAGAAGTCTAAATCGGAGGTGGGGTTGCTCCGGCAAGACCCTCCGACGTTCAAGTCAGTTCTCTACCTCAACAAGAATGAAGTGCTCGAACGGAAATTTTAGCAGAGTTTCTAGGTAAAAATGAGAGCTTAGAGAATAACGTATCTGGGGTCTCCCTTTTATAGGCGGAGGGAGCAACAGACTGATAACGATGTTTGTAACCGTCTGGCAGTGGGCTGCCCATGGTCAGGAGGAGTTTGTTGCGAAGAGTAGTGGAGTGGAATCGTGGCTATCACCGGAACATGCCACATGGAGTCTGTTGCGGAGAGTGGAGCGACGCCCGTTGTCGCGACTTGCCAGAGGATGGAGGAATCGCGCGGTATCCGTCGCAGGAAGTGGAGCAAGATCGTGGCCATTATTGTGGTCTGTCAGGGGGTGATGGAGCCGCACGAAATCTGTCGCAAAAAGTGGAGCAGAGTCGTGGCCATTACTACGGCCCGCCAGGGAGTGATGGAGCCGTACGAAATCCATCGCAGGAAGTGGAGCAAAGTTTTGGCCGTTGCCGTGGCCTGCTAGAGGGTCCAGGCCTGTCGGTCGAAGTTCGACTGGAGTGTCTGGTGGAGAGAGGTGGCTAGTTACCCATCTGAGAGGAGCTCAGAGTCCAGCTCTCGTAGGAGTCCGGATGAAGTCTACCTACGATTGAAGTCATGGGCGGAATCTGGCTCCCGTAGGAGTCCGGACGAAGTCTGCCTGCAATCGGAGTCGGGGACGAGGTCCGGCTCCCGTAGGAGTCCGGATAGAGTCTTCCTACAATTAAAGTCAGAGGTGAAGTCCGACTCGCTTAGGAGTCTGGACGAAGTCTACCTGCGATTGGAGTCGTGGGCGGAGTCTGGCTCCTGTAGGAGTCCGGATGAAGTCTGCCTGCAGTCGGAGTCAGGGATGAGGTCCAGCTTCCGTAGGAGTCCGGGCAGAGTCTTCCTGCAGCTGGAGTCGGGGATGAGGTCCGGCTCTCGTAGGAGTCCAGGCGGAGTCTAGAAGATGGTCGATCATCATGGAAATTTGGGTGGAGTCCGTCCGTCGCGAAGAATCCGATCGACGCTGATGGGGGCTTATCCGTCAGCAAAACTTGGGAGTGTTGCTAAGGCTCAGCCGCCCGGGAGGTTTGAAGAGACGTCGTCGGAGGTCAGAAGTCGGTTGGATCCCCGGAGGGACACCCCTGACACAAACTTCGGCTGGGAGATATTTTATACCCAACAAGGCTGATGATTGATTTTGGGACATAATTTTCAACAACTTTCACTTGAACTAAAGCCAATCGGTATAGTATCATATATTTATCTTTGATTTATAATCTTCGAACTTCTTGACTCCGAGCACTTTAGTAAATAGGTCGGTCAGATTTTTTTTTCATCGATCATTCAAAGTTCAACGTCACCTCGATCTACAATCTTCCGGACAGGTGGTAGCGATGCAGAATGTACTTGATCCACTGATGTGACTTCAGTTTCTTCACTTGAGCAATAGCGCCAGTGTTGTCATAATATAATAAAATTGGATCATCAAGGGAGGGTGCTACTCCGAGCTTGTGATGAACTTCTATAACCACACAGCTTCCTTCACAGCATCGGATGCCGTGACATATTCCACCTCACATGTAGAGTCGGCCATGATGTGCTACTTAAAATTCTTTCAGCAGACTACTCCACCATTTAAGGTATAAATGTATCCCGACATACTCTTACTGTTATCATGATCTGACTAAAAACTAGAGTCTTTAAATCTCACAAGTTTTAAGTCAGTTTCTCCATAGATGAGCCACGGGTCCTTAATATTTCTCAAATACTTAAGGATGATCTTTACGACCTTCTAGTGGTTCTCACCTGGATCAGATTAGTATCTGCTCACTACCCCTAGTGAGTATATCACGTTCAGTCTCGTACATATCATGGCATACATAATAAATTCTACTATCGAAGCATATGAAATTTTACTCATATGCTCTCTTTCTTGAGGAGTTGTCAGATAATCACTCTTCGAGAGAAAAATTTCTTGGCCTATCGAATAATAGTATTTTTTGAAATTCTTCATGCTGAACCATTTCAGCATAGTATTAGTGTATGTGGACTGGGATAATCCAAGTAATCTTTTAGATCTATCTCTATAGATCTTCATCCTAAGGATGTAGGATGCTTTTCTCAAGTCCTTCATGGAGAATTATGATGACAACCAAATCTTTATTCTCTATAATATAGGAATATCATTCTCGATTAAGAGAATATCATTCACATATAAAATAAGAAATACTACCACAGAGTTATTAATCCCTTGTATATGTAGGGTTCTTCTCCATTCTTAATGAAGCCATACATTTTGATCATTTTATCAAAATACATATTCCAACTCCGAGATGCTTGTTTAAGTCCATAAATGGACTTTTGAGGCTTGCACACCTTCGACTCATCTGTGGATATGAAACTCTCAAGTTGTATGATATACATATTTTCTTTTAACTCTCTATTTAGAAAGACTATTTTCATATCCATTTGCTAGATTTCACAGTCCAGATGTGCTGCTATCGCAAGCATGATCCAAATGGACTTGAGTATTGCCATAGGAGAAAATATCTCATCATAGTGAATACCATAATATTGATGGTAACCCTTGGTAGCCAAACAGACTTTATAGATCTCCACCATTCTGTTCGCACCCCTCTTCCTTTTGAAGATCCACTTGCACCCTATGAATTTTACCCCTTCAGGTGGGTCAATTTGTTGGGAATAGTATCCCAAAGCCAATCGTCAGCCTATTGACGGTTGTGCTCCTTTTTGTATTAGTATATAAATTATAAATAAATAAAAGTTAT
Organism: Elaeis guineensis; assembly: GCF_000442705.2. Taxonomy (NCBI): domain Eukaryota; kingdom Viridiplantae; phylum Streptophyta; class Magnoliopsida; order Arecales; family Arecaceae; genus Elaeis; species Elaeis guineensis. The sequence goes on from NC_025993.2 coordinate 42,562,509, forward strand.
TTTGACTTTTTCATCATAAATTGTTTCATCTTCTAATGAACTCCTGTATTGTGGTGAAGTCCTTAGGACTATTTAGACTCAACAAAGGAGGATTTGTCGTTGAGTCCTTAAACCTTTTCGTGACCAAATAATACGTTGTTACTAAGGACAACAACGTTTATCAAGCATAGGTCGTTGTGTGCCATATAGGTTGGTTGTCCTCTTAACCAAGGAGTGTGAAGACACTGGTATGGCATACAAGTGAGATGTAAGGGTACATTTGCATTGAACGTGATCGACTCCGGAGGTATTTCTACTATCAAGATTTGCTCCGATGGGATATGGGTATAACTGTCCCTCCAACCTGAGACCGCCATGGTGACTTGCAAGCAACTCACTACACTTGGCACTGGATTACCTGAATTTCTAATTCAGTGACGGAAGATTGCTGGGTGTAGTCAAGTACTTGACTTGTCGGTGCGTGTGTCAAGATGGGATTGACCACTCCAGTTCAGGAGCTGTGTATAGTCATATTTCAATTTAGCAAAATCTTGGCCAGGGTAGTCTTAGTGAGGAGTCACAGGATTATTTGAGTTGAGCATGATTCGGATGATCTAATCAGGGTTGACAGTTTAACCCTGAGTCGTCCTAAACACAGGAGTCAAAAGGGATGAATTATACAGTAACCATATTTACGTAGGTTCTGAGTGTTGCAATTATGACTATTCGACCTATCCGAATATCGGGTACCATTGCTAGATGGTCACTTCGATTAGTATAGGAATTGGTTCCTGTGCTACCGGCTTAGGTTCGAACCTATGGGGTCACACACATTAGAGGTTCCTATCTGATCTGATGGCTGATGAAGAGTTCTAATATTCGTGGACTATGAGTCCTATGTGTCTGAAACTCTATCATCGAGAATTAGGATTTTCTGATCATGAGTCCCACACATTTTGGGTACCGGGGTCAAGAGTCCCACTGGTTTGGGACTCTTCGATCAAGGTTTTATATCGATAGACTTTGATACCCGATTGCCCATCGGATTTGGATTCAGTATTTATGAAAGGTTTAATTAGTGATTTAATCACTAATTAACTCAATTTGATCGAATAATTATTTTTGGATCAAGTATAATTGAATTGGATTCAGTTGGGTTTGATCCGATTAGGTTAAGAGTTGACCTAATCGTCGAGATGGTTTGGTCCCTGACTTGATCAGGAGTTGGGCTTAGTCAATTTTTGATTTGATTAGGATTTTATTGAGCCTAATTAAGCCTAATTAAGTTGGATTTAAAGTAGTCTAATTGGGCCTAGCTTATTTTAATTAAATTAGTTCAATTAGGTTAGTTTAAAATGAGAAACCACCTTGACCCTAACTCCCTGCACCACCTCACTTCTTCTGTGCCCATTTGAATTCACGAGAAGGAACTTCTCGTGAATTTTTTCTCATACAAAGGCCATCCCATGCCCATCCTTTCTGCACCAAATGGATAGATAAAGATGATTGGTTGGCCATTCAAATTCAAATGAAGTTTGAATTTGAATGGGCAACCAACCAACTCCATGCGCCCCCTATTATCTTGTGCGCCACTTTATTTACACGAGAAAGAGTTTCTCGTGTAAACTCTCCATGTACAAATGAAGCCATGCCCCTTCTCTTCTCATGCCCAAGTGGATAGGGATGAGTCGGTTTGCATTTCAATTCAAATTTGATTTGAATTCAAATGTGCAACCACTTATCTTTATCCTCTCACGTGGATAAGACACGTCTTGCATTGTTTTAAAAAGAGCAGAAAGGTGGGGCATGCATAGAAAATTTTAGAGGATATCTTGGGGCATGAGGAAGCCTTGTGCATGAGGTGAAGGTCCAAAACCTTCCAAGAGAAAAAGAAAGAAAAGAAATAAAAGTGGGTGCAGGGTTTTCAATGTGTTCCTTAGGGTTTCAGCCTGGGGTTTGGGAAGTGAGTTAGTGAGCTACGAGTGTCGTGAGCCCACCAAATTTAAGGAAGAGCATCATCTACCTCTCAAACATGTTTGCTGATGATCCAGAGTATCCATGGAATCGACAGACATCGATCAAAGAAGTTCGATCAGCATCGGCCGTCGAAAGGGCTCTACAACGAGCTAGCACTCGTGAGGAGCCGATCAGATCGAAAGCTTCATGTGGATGATCTGTAGAGGTCAGACATGCTATGTGGCTGCATTACAATGATCAGACCCTCTCGATGATGATCAGATTGCGGTGATCGACTATCCACACAAAGATATTGTGTTCTGAACACAGAACAGTAAATTGTTTACTGTTCAAATTTGAATTTCAAATTTAAATGCATGCATACTATATATCATATTTAGATCATAGTGTAGGGTAAATACATGTTAATTAATTAGATTAATTAATAATTTTCACTGTAAAATAGTGATTTTGAAAAAGTTTTAAAATTACCATTTTACCCCTGCACTCAAATTTCTCATCAAATGGTATTAGAGCGGGTTCTAAGATATGATATATAAATTTGCATACATAGATTAAGTTATAATCTAAAAGTTTAAATTTGAAATTTAAAATTCAAAATTTAAAATTTAAATTTTGAAAGTTGTTCGAAATTCAAAATTCAAAAATTTAAAATTCAAAATTTAAAATTTAAAATTTGAAATTTAAAATTTAAAATTCAAAATTCAAAAATTTAAAATTTAAAATTTGAAATTTGGTTGAAATTTCAAATTTGAAATTCAAAATTTAAAATTCAAAATTTGAAATTCAAAAATTTAAAATTTGAAATTTGTTTAAAATTTAAAATTCAAAATTTAAAATTTGAAATTTAAAATTTAAATTTTGAAATTGGTATATTTAGATATACTTGATCCAAATAGCAAGTAATCTAATTGGGTTGGTTGCCATGGTCGTTCGGTCATAGGAGAAAAGTAGGGTTTAAAGGCCCTCTCCTCCCATTCGATGGGTTCTCTTATGGTGGTAGGGGTGCCGCTGCAATTATATCTCATGCAGATGAAGCAGCGAAAGGACTTAATTATAAAGGTTCAATTGTAAGATTTATCATGAATGTGTTAGATTAGATCTAAAGAAATATTCATAATTTATTTTGATTGTTATTTTTTGTTATGTAATTAGCAATAGGATTACTATTTATGAAATGTGTTGATCTATTTGTGAAATGAGTCAACATATTTGGTGAACAGAAAATAAAACCTTTCAAATTTAAAAATTATTTTTGAAATGCCAAATCCTGACCCATCAACCCAAATACTTAATTAAAAGAATTAAGTATTGTCAAGTTGGTCTAGAATTGTGAATTAAGACCTAAGACAATTGCATAAACTTGTGGGTCAATGGGTTAGATGGATTAGGTCCATAATTGGGTTAGACCTAAGGTTAGCTTAAAGAAATTGAATAAATTAGAGTAATTGATCAAATCTAATCAAAAGTTGAATTAGATTAGGTCAAGGACACTCTAGACTCAACTTCAATAGTTGTAGTTGAATGGGTCCATGTCTTTAACTAGACCAAGATAGACTTAATTGTTGCTCCTTGGATTGATTTTGATGATTACAAAGTATTTGAAGGGGTACTAATGATTTTCGCTTGAAAAAGACTTATTGCTTTTCAGGGGCAAAATCATAATTTTACCAAACCCTGATTTGAAAGCATCAAGTGATAGAACAAAAGATTTGTGATCCATTAGTGAAAATTTTATTATTTTTGGATATGTATTTTGAAAGATATCCATGTTTGAAAATTTGAGTCGACCCCATGAGTCGACTCATGGCACAATGAGCTGATTGGCATGTAGATTTTTTGGCTGGCACAGTCTGTGAGTCGACCCATGAGTCAACCCACAAGGCATGAGTCGACCTCTGCTGTTTTTAGGCCAAATTTACAGAACCTTGATTTTCTATTGGTTTTCTGTTATTTTTCCACAGAGGTCGACCCATGAGTCGACCCATGAGCATGAGTCGACCCATGAGTCGACCCCTGTGATGGAAAAGTTCCGCAATGGCTAGTTTTTAACCCATTTTAAGTGCTTTTAATGCTCATTTAATGTGGTCTAACGGCTCTATTTCAGCCCAGATTGTTCTCCACCATTTCTTAAAGCTATAAAAGGGACAAAAAGGTGGGAATCATTAAGAAGAGAGATTTTTGAAAAGAGGATTTCAAGCATACTTTTCAGTCCTAAGCAAGAGCTCACTCAAAGCATTCAAGAATCCTTTAATTCAAGCTCACCAACTCCTCAAGTGTACATTCAAGTCTCCAACCACCTTGAGAAAATCGAAAAGAGTCTTCTTCTCTTTGAGTAAAGTGTATTTAAAGCCTCATTCGCTCATTAAAGGAGCTTCTTTTGTATTTACTGTGCTATTGATTGTTATACTCTGTTTGAGTTATTATTTTTGTTTTGAAAGGATTCCAAAACAAGGAAAGATTGATCCGAACCTTGAATCGGAGTGTATTGGGTTAGCTTGTACCCGAGAAATAAGTGGACTAGCTTGGGATAGCTAGAATCAGAGTTTCCGACGAGTGTATTCAGGTTGAATACAAGTTAGTGGATTGGAATTTCTAAGTAGGAGCTTGGGGAGTGGATGTAGGTGCAAGATTGGCACCGAACCACTATAAATCTTTTTGTTTGTGTTATGCCTAATTGCTCTTCTTTAGAACTTCTTTATTCTCTTGCATTCTTGCTTTTAATCATTAGCCTTGAATCAACTATACTCTCCCTATTTATTTACCTATTGTTAAATATTTTTCATAAGACATAAGTTAAGTTTAAAATTTTTAGAAACCCAATTCACCCCCCCTCTTGGGTTGCATAGCTGGATAACAAGTGGTATCAGAGCCCGGTGCTCTAGCCCTACTTTGATCTAACCAATTAAAGAGCTAAAGATCTATGGCAACTCAAGTTGGCACTTCTCTAGCTGAGGGGTAGTCCACTAACCGACCTCCACTTTTCAATGGATCCAACTATACCTATTGGAAAGCTCGGATGAAAATCTTCATTCAAGCACTCGACTATGATATGTGGAGTATCATAGTAAACGGCCCTCACACATCCACTAAAATTATTGATGGTGTGGAATCAGCCAAACCCGAAAAAGAGTGGGATAAGGTTGATAAGAAAATGGTCCAACTAAATGCTAAAGCTATGAATGTCTTATATTGTGCTCTTGATGCAAATAAATTTAATCATATTTCAACTTGCTTGTCTACTAAAAAAATATGGGATAGATTAGAAGTAACCCATGAAGAAACTAATCAAGTAAAGGAGTCCAAAATTAACATGCTCGTGCATAAATATGAATTGTTTAAAATGGAGTATGATGAGTCTATAACTGAAATGTTTACTCGCTTTACTGATATTATAAATGGTTTAAAGAGTCTTGATAAGTCCTATTCTAACAGTGAGCTTGTAAGAAAGATTCTCAGGTCCTTACCAAGAACTTGGAAAGCCAAAGTGACCACCATCCAAGAAGCCAAAGATCTAAACATCCTACCCTTGGAAGAGCTTCTTGGATCATTGATGACATATGAGCTGAGCATGAAACAACATCAAGAGGAAGAAGTTAAAAAGAAGAGAACAATCGCCCTCAAATCCACAGCTCAACCAGATGAAGAAACTGATGACACCGATAATGAAGAGCAGGATGAAGAGATGGCACTCATTACCAGAAGGTTCAAGAAGTTTTTAAGAAAAAAGAAACAAGGAATGAGGAAGAGGCCACTCACAAAAGGAGAACAGAGCAAAGAAAAGGACAAAGACCAACCCCTTATCTACTATGAATGCAAGAAATCGGAACACTTCAAGTCCGAATGCCCACAACTGAAGAAGGGTCTCAAAAAGTACAAGAAGAAGGTCATGATGGCCACTTGGAGTGGGAGTGATGACTCAAGCTCCGAAGAGGAAGACTCAACTGATCAAGCCAACTTGTGCCTTATGGCACACGAAAATAAGGTAAATTTTGAAACTCCTAGTGACTTTACATTTGAAGAACTGCATGAAGCTTTTTATGATTTAATTGATGAACTAAAGAAACTAGGGATAAAGAACAAAGATCTAAAATCAAAAAATCAAGCTTTACTGAAACAAAATGAGAGCATTTCAATTGAAAAATCTACCCTGATTCAAGAAAATCAAAATTTAAAGAATGAAATCACCAAGTTAAAATCAATAGTTGAAAAATTTACCTTGAGTTCAAACAAACGTAATATGATTCTTGACAATCAAAAGGCCATGTATGATAAGGCTGGACTTGGCTATAACCCCTTGAAGAAACAAAAGTATCTGAAAAATATCTATGTAAAATCTTCAAGTAACAAGTTTTCTAATATTATTTGCTTCAAATGTGGTAGAGTAGGACACAAGTCATACACTTGTTTCTCTAACAAATATGTAAACTCAAATGTAAAGAAAATATGGGTTCCAAAAGGAACCATTATGACTAACCAAAAAGGATCCAAGAAAGTTTGGGTACCTAAAACAAAAACTTGACTTTTGCCTGCAGGTGTGTCTAGCATCCCAAGAAGGAAACAGGAAATGGTATCTTGATAGCGGATGCTCGAGACACATGACTGGTGATGAATCCCAATTCATCACACTTGATGCTAAGAATGGAGGGATGGTCACCTTTGGAGACAATGGTAAAGGAAAGATCATCGGTATAGGTAACATTGGTATCACTCCCTCCAAATACATTGAAAATATTTTGTTAGTAGATGGTTTAAAGCATAATTTACTAAGCATTAGTCAATTTTATGATAAAAGATATAAAGTTATTTTTGAATCTTCTGTTTGCATTGTAACTAGTCCTATTAATGATGGCATTAAATTTGTTGGACATAGACATAGTAATATTTATATGGTAGATTTGAATGATCTATCCAAGATAAACATGCAATGCCTAGTATCTTTGAATACCAAGATTAATGAGACTAGTTGGCTTTGGCATCGTAGGCTTGCACATATTAGCATGCATTCACTTTCAAAACTAATTAAGAAGGAATTGGTTCTTGATTTGCCAAAATTGAATTTTGAAAAGGATAGAATCTGTGATGCATGCCAACTAGATAAACAAATAAGAGTTTTATTTAAATCTAAAAATATTGTTTCAACCTTTAGACCTTTAGAGCTATTGCACATGAATTTATTTGGACCTACTAGAACTACTAATCTAGGAGAAAAATGATATGGTTTTGTAATTATTGATGATTTCTCTCGTTTTACATGGGTTTTCTTTTTGGCACACAACGATGAAACTTTTTAAGTTTTCTCTAAATTTTCTCGAAAAATCACTAATGAGAAAGGATTTTCAATTCAAAATATTCGAAGTGATCATGGAACCGAATTTGAAAATCAAGAATTTGAAAAATTTTGTGATGAAAAAGGAATAAGCTATAATTTTTCAGCACCTAGGACACCCCAACAAAATGGGATAGTAGAAAGGAAAAATAGAACCTTAGAAGAAATGGCCCGTACCATGCTATGTGAAAGCAACCTTCCAAGATACTTTTGGGCAGAAGCTATTAACACGGTATGTTACATTTTAAATCGTGCTTTGATTAGACAAATTTTAAAGAAAACCCCCTATGAGCTTTGGAAAGGAAGAAAATCTAATATTGCATATTTTCATATTTTTGGTTGCCGATGTTTTGTATTAAATAATGGTAAAGAAAGACTTAGAAAATTTGATGCAAAATCAGATGAAGCAATCTTTCTTGGTTACTCCTCCACTAGTAAAGCTTTTAGAGTTTTCAATAAAAGAACCTTAGTAGTAGAGGAATCAATACATGTTGTCTTTGATGAAACTAACGATCTTCCTTCAAGGAAGGATGAAGGTGTTGATGATACAGATCCTCTTATAGAAGGAATGAAGGAGATCACTCTGAAAGATTCAACAATTTAAGATAATGAGGAACATGAAAACAAACAGGATGAGGGAGGTGAAGAACAACCTCAAGGTACAAATGACCTACCCAAAGAATGGAGGTATGTTCACAATCACCCTAAGGAGCTAATTATTGGTGATCCTATGCATGGGGTAAGAACTCATTCTTCACTTAAAGATGCATTCAATCATTTTGCTTTTGTCTCTCATCTTGAACCTAAAACCATTGAAGAAGCAGAAAAAGATTATAATTGGATTAATGCAATGCAAGAAGAATTTAATCAATTTGAAAGAAATAAAGTATGGACTTTAGTATCAAGACCTAAAAATTATTCAATAATTGACACAAAATAAGTTTTTAGGAATAAATTAGATGAACATAGAAATGTAATAATAAACAAAGCAAGATTGGTTGCTAAAGGTTATAATCAAGAAGAAGGAATTGATTTTGATGAGACCTTTGCACCTGTTGCTAGATTAGAGGCAATTAGACTTCTACTTGCATATTCTTGCTTTATGAAATTTAAATTATTTCAAATGGATGTCAAAAGTGTCTTTTTAAATGGATACATTGCTGAAGAAGTCTATGTAGAACAACTCCCAGGTTTTGAAAATCATGCTTTTTCTAATCATGTTTTTAAATTAAATAAAGCTCTATATGGTTTGAAACAAGCACCCAGGGCTTGGTATAAAAGACTAAGCAAATTTTTACTAAATAATAGTTTTTCAAGAGATAATGTAGACACAACCCTTTTCATTAAAAGAAATCAAGATGATATATTAGTTATACAAATATATGTTGATGACATTATCTTTGGGTCTACTAATGAATCTCTTTGTCAAGATTTTGCAAAGCTCATGCAGGGGGAGTTCGAGATGAGCATGATGGGAGAACTTACATTCTTCCTCGGACTCCAAATCAAACAAACAAAGGAAGGAATCTCCATCACCCAAAGCAAGTACACAAGGGAATTACTCAAAAGATTTGGAATGGAGAACTCCAAAGCAATTGGCACACCCATGAGCCCTTCATGTAAGCTTGACAAGGATGAAGAAGGTAAAAGTGTAGACTTAAAATATTATAGAGGTATGATTAGCTCTCTATTATATTTAACTACAAGTAGACCTGATATCATGTTTAGTGTTTGTCTTTGTGCTCGATTTCAATCTAATCCTAAAGAATCTCACTTGAATGCTGTTAAAAGAATCCTTAGATATTTGAATGGTACTCAAACTCTAGGATTATGGTACTCTAAGGACTCATTAATTGATTTAATAGGATATTCAGATGCTGATTTTGTTGGATGTAGATTAGATAAAAAAAATACTAGTGGAACTTGCCAATTTTTTGGAGTTAACCTAATCTCTTGGTTTAGCAAGAAATAAAATTCGGTAGCACTGTCTACGGTCGAGGCCGAATACATTGCAGCCGGAAGTTGTTGTGCTCAAATCTTATGGATTAAGCAATAACTCGAAGATTTTGGTATCAAACTTAATGAAACTCCCATTAGATGTGACAACACTAGTGCTATAAATCTTACTAAAAATCTAATTCAGCATTCTAGGTCTAAATATATTGAAATTAGGCATCATTTTATAAGAGAACATATTCAAAATAAAGATATAATTCTTGACTATGTTTGTACTGAAAAATAATTAGCCGACATCTTTACAAAGGCCCTAAGTGAAGATAGATTCTGTGAAATTAGGAGAGAACTAGGAATCCTTGATCCATCTGCTTAAATGTCTCTCTAATCCCAAGGGTTCAATGTCAAAAACTCTTTAAACTCAATTCTCTTGGGCTTAAAAGCTCAAAATTATCATTCTCATAATTGATCATTGAGCAAATATCCTTCTCCTAAAGTTTCGAATTTTTCGAAAATTGTTCATCATTTTTTCTGGATTTCTGTGAACCATGAGTCGACCCCCTAGGGTCGACCCAATAGCAAACTTGTAGTTTTGGCCAAAATCCCACGGACTTCTTCTTTTTGTTAAAATCCCATTCATTGAGCCGACCCATTCCACCGTCTTCTTCCTCCCTCCAAAACCTTAAGTCCCCTTCTTCTTCCTCTCCAAATCCAAGTCCTACCCCCAAGATTCTTCTCCCATCACCCCTTACACCTCAAACCAACCCTTAGGATTCAAGTTTTTCCCCGTTTTCTTTCTTGTTTGGAACAGATTGAGTGTGCCCTAGATTCTACCCTTCTCCTCCAAATCGGGGTTTCACTCCTCCAAAGATTCCTATCCTTCTCCTAAAATCCCTCTATCTCTTCACACATTTGACCTCCTAAGACCCTTGCTTGCTCTGGTGGTGGAAATGGCTCCAAAAATGAAGCTCCCACAAAGAAGGAAGTCGGTCCGCGAGTTGGAAGAAGGCGTGCACAGGAAGAGACAGGCTTCTCAGACCTCATCAGCTTCCATCCCTATTTCAGCATCTGCTCCAGGTTCTTCTCAATCTCCATTAAGCCCCAGTAAAATTTCCTTATCTGTTAGAAAGGTAGAACCCGAAAAAAATATAGATTTCAGATTTTTTGAAAAAGAGGGGTTCTCCATTGGTTCAAAAATCAAAGATCGAGGTTGGGGGTTCTTCTGCTCACTTAAAGAACTTACTTATGTGGATTTGGTTAGGGAATTTTATCTGAACTTGAGCTATGGCAATGGAACAGTAACATCCACTGTTAAGGGTATAGATATCTGTTTAGATCCTATACTTTTGAGAGAGATTCTTCATTTACCCTATGAGGGATACTCAAACATAGAACTCCCAGTCAAGGAAGAAGGAATTAATATGATTTTAGGGGGAACCTTCTCGGGAAGCCTAAACAAACTAGAAGCCAAGATCCTTTCCATTGAGATGAGGATACTACATCAAATGATAACAAAGCTTTTCTTCCCTAGAAGTGGTAGACATGACCTCCTCTCAGGTCGAGACATCTGCATCATGTTTCATGTGATTACCCAAACCCCCCTAAACCTCCCAGCATTAATGATAGAAGCCATGAGGGAAACCCTGAATAGATCCAAGGCACATCTGTCTTTTGGTATGGCCCTCACTTTGGTATTCAGGAGGTTTGGAGTTAGTTTTGAGGGGGAGGCTGCAGCTAGGCTTTCTCATTCTGACACCATCAACCAACACACTCTGCACCACATTGGATTTACTAGGGCTGATGGTGGTTGGATCAAAGGAGTGGAAGAGAGAGCTGAGGATAGAGTTGAGGAAGAAGGACCATCGTCACCCCTCCATGATCTCAGGGCAGCATCTCCAGACATTCAGTTCATTTTCGATCTCGAGGCTGGCCCATCAGAGTCTACTAGGAGGTACACTCCAGTCCAGCAGCCAGACAGCAGAGCACATCCCTCAGAGATCAGATTGGCTGATGACCAGATTGAGATGATCTCTCAGCGTGTGGCTTCCTTACTTTCTCGACAGTGGGGCACTTCAGCTTTTGCACAGGGATCCACATCACATGATGTATCTGATCAGACTTTGATCCCTCACATCTTCACTGTCTTTCAGATGATTTCAGATCAGTCAGTTCGCATTCAGCAGCTTGAGGGTGATATATTGAGACTGATTGGGAGGGTACCTGACTTGCAGAGACAAGTGTTAGCTCTGGCACATCCACAGCCACAGGAGTGCATCACTGAGGTCTCAGATCTATCTATGGAGGCAGCCAGACTTAGAGGAGTTTTGGAGAGTGGATTTGATTTCCTGAGGGGAGAGATCAGAGGCTCTAGTGAGCATGCATCCACCCAGTTCACTACACTGCTACAGTCTGTTTCGAGAGCTCTGAACCTTCTGGACACCATCAGACTCTCTCTTGCAGTTCAGTTTGTTGCTTCTCAGCCTTCAGGATCATCTCACCCGCCCACTCGTGCCGGCACCTCCACTCGTGGCAGAGGCAGACGGGGTAGAGGATGAGCCCTTGGTCATGATCCTTCATCTCCCCACCCCATCTCTGATTCATCTGACTCTGATCCATCCAGTCATGATCTCTACTAGATCCTTGTAGTTAGTCTTGTCTTTAGTTTCATTCTAGGATCTATCTTTTGAGCCATGTAATGATGTTGATTGATTGACTTTTATATTTTGGAACAACTATATGGTATCAGTCACTTTTTGTTTATATATATATATATCTACTCTTTGACCTTCAATGAATGACCTTCAAATTGAGTTGCTTTTAATTATGTGCATGCTTAAAATACTATGAATTGCAATATGCTATCCATGATATCCAATGGTATATCTTTTATGTTTGCTGTATTCAGGGGGAGTAAAACAATACGCAACTAAGAAACAAGCAACAAAGAAGGAAGCTAAAGAAGTAACATTAGTAAAAGAGGGAGTAAACAAAAGTAACATTAGTAAAATTAATTCCATCAAAAGAAAGAAATAGAGAAAATATATTCAGAAAAGGGGGAGTAAATAATTTTTGTTGATGCTGTCAAAAAGGGAGAGAAATTAAAGAATCAAAAGAAAATTGATAAAAGAATCAAAAGCAAATTGATAAAAGAATCAAAAGCAAATGAGCAAATTTTTAATTTTCAATTTCTTAGGCATGCTCTGATATCAAAATTAAATAATCAAATAAGATATTTTCAAATAAGCAAAGAGCAGCAAATTTTTAAAATTCTTAGGCAAATTCTGCTTTGCTCTGATAACAAAAATTCTGCTCTGATACCAAAATCACATAATCAAATGAGCAAATTTTTAAATTATTAAGCAATAGATAAATTGTTAGGCAAATGAGCAACACAAGCAAATGGGCACATGTATTACGTGTCAAAGAATCAATCTTCTTTTCAAGCAAATGCACTTATAAGTAATTTTCAATTTGGTAGCAAATTTTCTATTTATCTTCAAACTACCTATGATGCATTTCATTCCTTTGAAATTCATGCTCAATGTTTCATATATATGCTTTTGCTCAAGTATTTTGTCATCATCAAAAAAGAAGAGATTGTTGCTCCTTGGATTGATTTTGATGATTACAAAGCATTTGAAGGGGTACTAATGATTTTCGCTTAAAAAAGACTTATTTCTTTTCAAGGGCAAAATCATAATTTTACCAAATTCTGATTTGAAAGCATCAAGTGATAGAACAAAAGATTTGTGATCCATTGATGAAAATTTTATTATTTTTGGACATGTATTTTGAAAGATATCCATGTTTAAAAATTTGAGTCAACCCCATGAGTCGACTCATGGCACAATGAGCTGATTGGCACGTAGATTTTTTGACTGGCACAGTCTGTGAGTCGACCCATGAGTCAACCTCCAAGGCATGAGTCGACCCATGAGTCGACCTCTACTATTTTTAGGCCAAATTTATAGAACCTTGGTTTTCTGTTGGTTTTCTGTTATTTTTCCACAGAGGTCGACCCATGAGTCGACCCATGAGCATGAGTCGACCCATGAGTCGACCCCTGTGACAGAAAAGTTCCGCAATGGTTAGTTTTTAACCCATTTTAAGTACTTTTAATGCTCATTTAATGTGGTCTAACGGCTCTATTTCAGCCCAGATTGTTCTCCATCATTTCTTAAAGCTATAAAAGGGACAAAAAGGTGGGAATCATCAAGAAGAGAGATTTTTGAAAAGAGGATTTCAAGCATACTTTTCAGCCCTAAGTAAGAGCTCACTCAAAGCATTTAAGAAGCCTTTAATTCAAGCTCACCAATTCCTCAAGTGCACATTCAAGTCTCTAACCACCTTGAGAAAATCGAAAAGAGTCTTCTTCTCTTTGAGTAAAGTGTATTTAAAGCCTCATTCGCTCATTAAAGGAGCTTCTTTTGTATTTACTGTGCTATTAATTGTTATACTCTGTTTGAGTTATTATTTTTATTTTGGAAGGGTTCCAAAATAAGGGAAGATTGATCCGAACCTTGAATCGGAGTGTATTGGATTGGCTTGTATCCGAAAAATAAGTGGACTAGCTTGGGATAGCTAGAGTCAGAGTTTCCGACGAGTGTATTCAGATTGAATACAAGTTAGTGGATTGGAATTCCCAAGTAGGAGCTTGAGGAGTGGATGTAGGTGCAAGGTTGGCACCGAACCACTATAAATCCTTTTGTTTGTGTTATGCCTAATTGCTCTTCTTTAGAATTTCTTTATTCTCTTGCATTCTTGCTTTTAATCATTAGCCTTGAATCAACTATACTCTCCCTATTTATTTAGCTATTGTTAAATATTTTTCATAAGACATAAGTTAAGTTTAAAATTTTTAGAAACCCAATTCACCCCCCCTCTTGGGTTGCATAGCTGGGCAACATTAATTCATGGCTATGTGGTGGAACCCTATTTACTAAGTTGATCAAATTAAAACTAATGAACCGGTTGGTGTCTAAGGTAAGTTCGGCAGTTTGACCAGTGGTTCTTAAGTGGGAGCTACTCGCATTGATTTGATCTCTGACGAGTTAATGGCATATCCCCACCACTGATCTCACTTACCTGGCCAACCTAGTGAGTTAGGTTTTGATTAGATCACTTGGTGATTAGGGCTCACCCATGTCATTAGGTAAATCAGTGTGACTGATTTAGGTGCTCCTAATGCCGACTTTAATTAAATCCTTTTTAATCTGACTTGGTGAAGTCAGTGGGAGGATTGAAATTGGCTAGTTAATTTCTTCTCTTCTAACCTTTAAGAAATCCTAAAAAATTATTAGGTCTCTAAATTAATTAAGTTATAGTGATAACTAAGTCATAGCCTCCCATTAAGTGAGTGATAATGAGTCCATTAGTTTAATAATCATTGGAGGCCTAAAGACCTCGTGCTTATTGACTAATGAAATTATCATTCATAGTATGATAATTTGGTTGAGTCTTTCTGATGGTGGTCAGGTTGGCCGGCCAAAGTCAGACTTGATCATTTATTGGTCCGATTCACCAAATTAAGTCATGTTAATGGTTGGACCTAACCAGATCTTTTCAGTGGAGGCCAAAGCCTATTGATTAGGTTCTGGGGCAAAATTAATTACTAGAAGTTGTTTAGAGAAACAACTGGTTATGAACCTACCCATAGATGCACATGGGTTGACCAACCAAAGTTGGGCTCGTGTGTAGTCTCTATGGATTCTAGTACCCACTAAGGAATTAAAGTAATTCCTCGAATTGGAGGTTGAGGCTACCAGTTCGTAAAAATATTGGGAGAAACTTTAGACTAAAGTCCAAATCTTTAGTATTAATAATTTATATACTAATAGAGGTCTGGTTTTTCTTTATGCAGCTATGGCCACTACCCTATCACTCCGATCATTATTAGATAATGACAAGCTCGTGGGATCGAATTTTGATAGCTGGTATCAAAAATTAAAAATCATCTTTGAGCATGAGCGGATCCTTTATGTAGTAACGGATCCTGCATCCGAGGAGCCAGTCTCGAATGCGAGAGGGACGGTCTGAGATACTTACCAGAAGTGGCTCAATGACCGCACCACCATTCGGTGCATAATACTGACGACAATGAATGATGAGTTTAGCCACAGGTTTGAGAACGCCCAGCCACAGGAGATGCTTTAAATGTTGAGCGACTCCTTTGGCACGCCTGACGATGTTGAAAGGCATAAAACTAGTTATGCCATTTTCAATGCTTGGATGAGGGATGGGGCCTCAATCACTGATCATGTACTGTACATGATAGAAATGATTGAGCACCTAAATAAATTGGGCTTTTCCTTGCACGAGCAGCTCGGTAAGGATGTGATCCTTAATTCTTTGCCCAAGTCCTTCCTCCCCTTCTTTACTCATTTTCGAATGACAAAGCCTGCAGTAAACTACCACGGCTTGTTGGGGTTGCTACAGAACTTTGAGAAAGACCACCAGCTCCATAAGGAGTCGGTGAATGTTATGGAAGGGTCTTCTTCTGATTGTCGACCCTTTAAGAAAGGGAAGAAGAACAAAAGAAGAAGAATAAGAAGGTGAAGTCACATGTTGGGACGTCTGCACAGGGTCAGACCAAGAAGCGCAAGCCCGACCAAAGTCAGGTGGAGTGCTTCTTTTGCAAGAAGCAGGGGCACTGGAAGAGGAACTGTCCTCTATACATTGCCTCCCTGGATCCGAATAGGCCGAAGAAAAAGCAAGGTAATGATATGATAACACCTTGCAACTTTTCTATTTGTGATACTACTGCCTGGGTATTGGATACCGGAAGCCCTTATCATATTTGTAATTCGATGCAGGGTCTGCAGGTCAGTAGGAGATTTGATGATGGTGAGAGGTTCTTGAATGTTGGAGATGGAAGCAAAGTTCCAGTTCTAGCTTTAGGAATCATGAATATTGTAATCAATTCTCGTAATATAATTCTGAGTGAATGTTACTATTGTCCAAGCTTTTTATTAAATATTATTTCTGTAGGCCTTTTGGCCATGTACGGTTATGAATTTTTAATAAAAAAAAATATTTACAATATCATTTTGAATGGTGTTACAATGTTTGTTGGACAACTAAATAATAGAATTTACTTACTGTCATAGCCTGTTAATGTGGTTCAAACTTTCGGTAAAAGCCCTAGAATAGATAATGTGTCAGAAGTCTACCTTTGGCACTGTAGGCTAGGTCATATCAATAAGAACAGAATAAACAGGTTGGCTCAAAAAAGAATTCTTGAAGTTGGTGAATGTGAATCACTTCCAACCTGTGAGTCCTATCTTCTTGAAAAAATGACCAAGTCACCTTTTATTGAAAAAGATGAGAGAGCCAGTGAACTCTTGGGTTTGGTACATTCTGATGTATGTGGACCCATGAGCTCAAGTGCAAGAGGTGGATATTTCTACTTCATAACCTTCACAGACGACCTATCGAGATATGGGTATGTCTATTTAATGAAGCATAAATCGGAGTCATTTGAAATGTTCAAACTGTTCCGAAATGAGGTAGAAAAATAAACTAGAAAGTGTATTAAAACTCTTCGATCTGATCGAGGAGGTGAATACCTTTCCAATAATTTTTTAAAATATCTTGGGGAGAATAGAATTCTCTCTCAGTGGACTCCTCCTGGAACACCACAGCATAATAGTGTGTTTGAAAAGAGGAATCGGACCTTGTTGGACATGGTTCGATCCATGATGGGGTTTGCTGGTCTGCCGATCTCCCTCTGGGGATATGCGCTCAAATCGACTTGTTACCTTCTAAATAGGGTTCCGAGTAAGTCTGTAACCAAAACACCATATGAGATATGGATAGGACGTAAGCCAGTACTCTCACACCTTAAGATTTGGGGGTGTCCGGCTTATATTAAACATTTAATTACGGACAAGCTTGGATCTAGGTCTGACAAGTGTAATTTCATAGGGTACCCAAAAGAGACCAAAGGATATTATTTCTACCTAGCTGATGAGCAAAAGGTGTTTGTCAGCCTTAAGGCAATCTTTTTGAAAAAGGAGTTCCTTGGTGAAGGGACTGTTGCCTCTAAGGTCGAACTTGAGGAAGTTCGGCAGGTGGAAAAACCGACACAAGTAGCTAAACCTGAACCAAATTTGGTTAGATCAGATCTGGAGCCCATTGTTCATGCATCTTTAAGACGGTCTGGTAGAGTACCATGTCAACCGGACAAATACTATGATTTCTTGGTCCGGGACGGCGATCCTATCGAACTTGATGAAAATGATGAGGATCCGATCACCTACATGGATGCAATGCAGAGACCGGACTCTGAGAAATGGCTAGAGGCTACGAAATTCGAAATGGAGTCTATGAAGGTCAACGATGTGTGGACATTGGTTGACCCACCCGAAGGAGTAAAACCCATAGGGTGTAAGTGGGTTTTCAAGAGGAAGAGGGGCACAGACGGAAAGGTGAAGACCTATAAAGCCCGTCTGGTTGCCAAGGGATATCATCAACGTTATGGTATAGACTATAACGAGATGTTTTCTCCTGTGGCAATGCTCAAATTCATTCGGATTATGCTTGCGATAGCTGCCCATCTGGACTATGAAATCTGACAGATGGATGTGAAGACAGCTTTCCTAAATAGAGAGCTGGACAAAGAGGTGTATATGATACAACCTGAAGGGTTCACATCCACAGATGAGTCTAAGGTGTGCAGGCTACAGAGGTCCATTTATGGACTTAAGCAGGCATCCCAGAGTTGGAACATACATTTTGATAGGACGATCAAGACGTATGGCTTCGTTAAAAATGGAGAAGAGCCCTGCATTTATAAGTGGGATAATGGTCCAGTAGTAGTATTTCTTGTATTGTATGTGGATGACATTCTCTTAATCGAGAATGATGTCCCTGTATTACAGAGAATAAAGATTTGGCTGTCGTCACAATTCTCCATGAAGGATCTGGGAGAAGCTTCCTACATCCTAGGGATGAGGATCTATAGGGATAGATCTAAAAGGTTGCTTGGCTTATCCCAGTCCACGTACATTGATACTATGCTGAAAGGTTCAGCATGGAGAATTTCAAGAAAGGCTATCTACCGATAGGCCATGGAATTTCTCTCTCGAAGAGGGATTGTCCGACAACACCTCAAGAGAGAGAGTGTATGAGTAGAATTTCATATGCTAGGGCAGTGGGATCTATCATGTACGCCATGACATGTACACGATCAGATGTGGCATACTCACTAGGGGTAGTGAGTAGATACCAATCTGATCCAGAGGAGAATCACTGGAAGGTTGTTAAAACCAACCTGAAGTATTTAAGAAATACTAAGGACAAGTGGCTTGTTTATGGTGAATCGGACTTGAGACTTATAAGGTTTACAGACTCTAGTTTCCAGCCTGATCATGATAACAGTAAGAGTGTGTCGGGATTTATTTTTACCCTTAATGGTGGGGCTGTCTGCTAGAAGAGTTCCAAGCAACACACTGTGGCTGATTCAGTTTGCGAGACAGAGTATGTCGCTGCATCAGATGCTGCCAAAGAAATGGTGTGACTGAGAAAATTCATCACCGAGCTCGGAGTAGCATCCTCCCTTGTTGGTCCAGTTCTGCTCTACTGTGACAGCTCTGGAGCCATTGCTCAGGCGAAGGAACCAAAGGCACACCAGCGGATGAAGCATATTCTGCGTCGCTACCATCTCATCTGGAAAATCATGGATCGAGATGACGTCGACCTTCAGAAGATCAATGAAAAGGAGAACCCGGCCGACCCATTCACTAAAGCCATTGCGGTGAAGGAGTTCGATGACTTCAAGTCGAAGATGGGTATTAGATACTGCATCGATTGGCTTTAGGCCAAGTGGAAGATTGTTGGGAATAGTGTCCCAAAGTCAATCGTCAGCCTGTTGACGGTTGTGCTCCTTTTTATATTAGTATATAAATTATAAATAAATAAAAGTTATTTTGACTTTTTCATCACAAATTATTTCATCTTCTAATGAACTCCTGTGTTGTGGTGAAGTCCTTAGGACTATTTAGACTCGACAAAGGAGGATTTGTCGTTTAGTCCTTAAACCTGTTCGTGACCAAATAATACGTTGTTACCAAGGACAACAATGTTTATCAAGCATAGGTCATTGTGTGCCATATAGGTTAGTTGTCCTCTTAACCAAGGAGTGTGAAGACACTGGTATGGCATACAGGTGAGATATAAGGGTACATCTGCACTGAACGTGACTGACTTCGGAGCTATTTCTGCTGTCAAAATTTGCTCCAATGGGATATGGGTATAACTGTCCCTCCAACCTGAGACCGCTACAGTGACTTGCAAGCAACTCACTACACTTAGGCACTGGACTACCTGAATTTCTAATTCAGTGATGGAAGGCTGCTGGGTGTAGTCAAGTACTTGACTTATCGGTGCGTGTGTCAAGATAGGATTGACCACTCCAGTTCAGGAGCTGTGTACAGTCGTGTTTCAATTTAGCAAAACCTTGGCCAGGGTAGTCCTAGTGAGGAGTCACAGGATTGTTTGAGTTGAGCACGATTCGGATGATCTAATCAGGGTTGACAGTTTAACCTTGAGTCATCCTAAATACAGGGGTCAAAAGGGATGAATTATATAGTAACCATATTCACATAGGTTCTGAGTGTTGCGATTGTGACTATTCAACCTATCCAGATGTTGGGTACCATTGCTAGATGGTCACTTCGATTAGTACAAGAATTGGTTCCTGTGCTACCGGCTTAGGTTCGAACCTGCGGGGTCACACACATTAGAGGTTCCTATCTGATCTGATGGCTGATGAAGAGTCTTAATATTTGTGGACTATGAGTCCTATATTTTTGAGACTCTGTGATCGAGAATTAGGATTCTTTGATCATGAGTCCCACACATTTTGGGTACCGGGGTCAAGAGTCCCACTGGTTTGGGACTCTTCGATCAAGGTTTCATATCGTGGACTTTGATACCCGATTGCCCATCGAATTTGGACTCAATATTTAAGAGAGGTTTAATTAGTGATTTGATCACTAATTAACTCAATTTGATTGAGTAATTATTTTTGGATCAAGTCCAATTGAATTGGATTCAGTTAGGTTTGACCCGATTAGATTAAGAGTTGACCTAATCGTCGAGATGGTTTGGTCCCTGATTTGATCATAGGTTGGGCTTAGTCAATTCTTGATTTGATTAAGATTTTATTGAGTCTAATTAAGTCTAATTAAGTTGAGTTTAAATTATTCTAATTGGGCCTAGCTTATTTTAATTAAATTAATTCAATTAGGTTAGTTTAAAATGAGAAACCACCTTGACCCTAACTTTTTACGCCACCTCACTTCTTCTGCGCCCATTTGAATTCACGAGAAGAAACTTCTCATGAATTTTCTCCCATGCAAAGGCCATCCCACGCCCATCCTTTCTGTGCCAAATGGATAGATAAAGATGATTGGTTGGCCATTCAAATTCAAATGAAGTTTGAATTTGAATGGGCAACCAACCAACTCCATGCGCCCCCTCTTATCTTGTGCGCCACTTTATTTACATAAGAAAGAGTTTCTCATATATACTCTCCATGCACAAATGAAGCCACACCCCTTCTCTTCTCACACCCAAGTGGATAGGGGTGAGTTGGTTTGCATATGAATTCAAATTCAATTTGAATTCAAATGTGCAACCACTTATCTTTATCCTCTCACGTGGATAAGATACGTCTTGAGTTGTTTTAAAAAGAGGAGAAAGGTGGGGCATGCATAAAAAATTTTAGAGAGATAGCTTGGGGTGTGAGGAAGCTTGTGCGTGAGGTGAAGGTCCAAAACCTTCCAAGAGAAAAAGAAAGAAAAGAAATAAAAGTGGGCACAGGGTTTTCAGTGTGTTCCCTTGGGTTTCAGCCTGGGGTTCGAGAAGTGAGTTAGTGAGCTACGAGTGTCATGATCCCACCAAATTCAAGGGAGAGCATCATCTACCTCTCAAGCATATTTATTGATGATTCAGAGCATCTATGGAATCGACAGATATCGATCGAAGGAGTTCGATCAACATCGATCGTTGAAAAGGCTCTACAACGAGCTAGCACTCGTGAGGAGCCGATCAGACCGAGAGCTTTGTGTGGATGATCCGCAGAGGTCAGACATACTATGTGGCTGTATTGTGATGATCAGATCCTCTCGACGGTGATCAGATTACGGTGGTCGACTATCCGTACAAAAGTATTGTGTTCTGAACATAGAATAGTAAATTGTTTACTGTTCAAATTTGAATTTCAAATTTAAATGCATGCATGCTATATATCATATTTAGATCCTAGTGTAAGATAAATATATATTAATTAATTAGATTAATTAATAATTTCTACTGTAAAATAGTTATTTTGAAAAAAATTTAAAATTACCATTTTACCCCTGCACTCAAATTTCTCATCACAATTAATGTCCATATATCATTGACCTTCATGGACTTCATTTTAAAATTCATGACTTCTTGCCATTTATCAGAGTCAGACCTCTACATCGCATCCATATAGATGATCGAATCCTCATTATTCTCATCAAGTGCAACTGGATCACCATTTCGAATAAAAAAATCATAGTATCTATCCAGTTGATGCGATACTCTATCAGATCTCCTTAAAGATGTATCTACAACAGATTTTGAATTTGATCCAATCAAATCCATCTCTATGGGTTTACTAGATTGTGTCAGTTCTTCTATCGATCAAACTTCATCAAGTTCAATCTTTGAGGCATAGTTTCTTTTCTAAGAAACTCTTTTTCTAAAAAGATTGTCCTATTGCTGACAAACAACTTTTGTTCATCATCAAGGTAGAAGTAATATCCCTTGATTTCTTTTGGGTACCCTTTAAATAGACACTCGTCAGACCTAGATCCAAGCTTGTTAGTTTTCAAACATTTGACATAAGTCGGATATCCCCAAACCCTAAGGTGAGAGAATACTAGCTTACGTCCTGTCCACATCTTTGTAGTATTTTACTTATGAATTTACTTAAAACTTTATTTAAAATATTATAAGCTAACTCGAGTATATATCTCCAAAGGGAGATTGATAGACTTGCAAAGCCCATCATGGACCGAACCATGTCTAACAGGATTCGATTCCTCCTCTCTGACATACCATTATGCTATGATGTTCTAGGAGGGGTCTATTATGAGAAAATTTTATTCTCTTCTAAGTATATTAGAAACTTACTGGAGGGATATTCACCTTCTTGATCAAACTGAAGAGTTTTAATACTCTTCCCAGTTTGTTTCTCTACTTCATTATGGAAGCATTTGAATATTTTAAATAATTTAGACTTATGCGTCATTAAATAGATGTGCCTATATCTCGATAGGTCATCTATAAATATAATAAAAAAATAATACCTACCTCTGGCACTTGTGTTCATGAGTCTGCATACACAAGTATGAATCAGACCTAGAACTTTACTATGTTGCTCATTTTTTTCAGTAAAAGATGACTTGATCATTTTTTTAAGTAAACAAAACTCACAGGTTTGAAGTGATTCATAATCACTGACTTCGAGAATTTTCTCTTGAGTCAACCTATTTATTCTATTCTTGTTAACATGACCTAACTTACAGTACCAAAGATAGATGTCGGTGACATCATCAATTCTAGGGTATTTGTCAGATGTGTACATTACACTAATAAGTTGTGATAATATGTAAATTTTATTGTTCAGCTGTCCATTCATCATATTAATATCATTCATAATGATATTAAAAATATTTTTTTTAATTAAAATTTTATAACCTTACATAGCTAAAAAGCCGACAAAAATAATATTCAATAAAAAAGAAGAACAAAAGTGACATTCACTAAGAACAATTATATTGGACTTGAATACAAGCTTAATAATCGCTAACACTAGAACTGAAACTGATCTTCCATCTCCAACATTAGGAAATCTTCCATCTTCTTCAAATCTCCTACTAACTTGTAGATCGTGCAACAAATTATAAATATTAAAAGGGCTTCCAGTATCTAATATCCAGATAGTAGAATCATAAATTGAGAAATTATAGGGTATTATCATATAATTATCTTATCCAGTAATAGCTTGCTTCTTTCTCGACCTTTTCGGATCCAGAGAGGCAATGTATTGAGGATAGCTCTTCTTCCAGTGCCCTTGATTCTTACAGTAGAAGCATTTTGCTTGACTCTGGTTGGACTTGATTTTTTTGATCTGACTAAGCTTGGGTGCCCCAACACTTTGCACCTTCTTTTTATTCTTCTTATTCTTCTTCCCTTTCTTAAAGGGTCGACATCCAGAAAAAGACCCTCCCACCATATTCACTGACTTCTTGTGGAGCTGGTAATCCTTTTCAAAGTTCTACAGCAATCCCAACAAATCATGATAGTTGACTGCAGGCTTTATCATTCGATAATGAGTAAAGTATTAAAAAATATGTCTCAAAAGCCAATCGTCAACCTGTTGATGGTTGAACAACCTTGTATTATAATTGATTTGTTAATAAATAAAATATATTTTTGGCATTTTCATCATAAATTTTTATCTTCTAATGAACTTTATTATTGTGATGAAGTCCTTAGGACTATTTACATTCGATAAAGAGAGGATTTATCGATTAATCCTTAAAACTGTTCACAATCAAATGATGGGCTGTTAATAAGGACGACAGCTTCTATCGAGCATAGATCACTGTAGGCTATATGGATTGGTTGTCCTCTTAATCAAGGAGTGTGGAGACATTGGTATGGCATACAGATGAGATGTAAGGATACATCATCATTGAACGTGACCAACTCCAGAGCATTCTGCTGTCGAGAACGTCTCTAATGGGATATAGGTATAAGTGTCCCTTAGACCTGAAATTGCCTCAGTGACTTGCAAGCAACTCACTGTGCTTTGATATAGGACTAATTGAATTTTTAATTCAGTGATAGAAGGCTTCTGGGCATAGTCAAGTACTTACGAAGTCAGAGTGTGATCAAGATAGGATTGACCACTCCAAGAGTTGGAGAAGAATGAGTCGCTGTATTTCAATTTAACAAAATCTTGGCCAGGATAATCCATCAGATGGATTTGATATTTTGAAATACAATATGGACAACCTGATCAGAGTTGACAGTAGAACTCTGAGATATCCTATAACCATTTTGGTCAAGAGGATGAATTATATGGAAACTATATCCGCATGGGTTCTAAGGATGTTGTTCTACACATTCGACCTATCCGACTGTCGGGTACCATTGCTAAATGATCACTTCGATTGGTACAAAAATTTATTTCTATACTACTGACTTAGGTTCAAACCTATGAGGTCACACACATTAGAGTTCATGATCCAATCAGATGATTGATCAATGATTAAGAATTATTCTAGGGTTAAACGATCAATACGATTGACATTTAACCCAATGCAAGTGTTGCAAAAGGATCGATTAGCAATTTGATTGCTAATTAACTTAATTTGATTAAGCCAATGGGCTAAAATTAAGTCTAATTGAATATTATTTAATTAGATTTAGTTTAGACTTGATTGGATCAAGTCTAATTGGTTTATTGGATAAGCTAAGTGCAAAAAAAAACTAGTCCTAGTTCAATTAGGACTTGAGTCAACCTAATTTTTAATTTAATTAAAAAATTAAATCAAATTTAAATCAAATTTAATTTAATTAAATTATATTCTTAATTAGGTTAAAATCTATTTTAATTTGGTTGATTTAGTTTTGGTTTGATTTGATTTGAGAAACCAAATTTGAACAAGTCATAGATTAAACCCTAGTAAGACTAGGATTCCACCTTGTGCCACCTTAGCCCCCCACATCCGCTCTCTCTTATTTTGTGCAACAAAACCTTCTCTCCCAGGCTTTCACGCATGCCCAAAGCTTTTCACTCTTTCTCAATTACATGAAATGTGGTTGTGGACCAAGTCAAAGTAGGAATTAGTTCGGATTTCAAATTCTATGAGATAGAATTTTATAAAATCAAAACTCTTTTTTTATGGCACTGATTTTACTCAATTTTTTTTTGAGATTTTTATGAGTTTTATGGAACATATTGTATGCCCTTTTCTGGTGGTCCATGGTAGAAAAAGGAGGGGGCACCCAAGAGTTGGGCACCCCTTGTCTTGCCCTGTTTGGATTTTTTTTGACTAGGTATTTGATCTAGATAAAGATTCTTTATATCTCTTGATTTAAGATGAATTTCTTCTTGAAAGTTTTGTGGATTATAGAGTATTGAGAGATATTTAGGGTGTGTGAAAATCAAGAAGAAATAGTGTTGGGGCATGGAGATATAATTGACACAAAACTAAGTGTCTGGGTTAGAGCAAAGAGAAGAAGAAGAGGGTCTTCTTCTCGGGTTGCTGAGTTCACCTCTTTCCTTCCTCCATCTGTGAGTTTTCTGAGAGTGTCTCACATCTAAAACTCTTTCTCTTACTTTTTATCTTTGAAAGAGTCTAAATCAAGAAGAAAGAGGTATCTGATCGACCATCGAAGAAGGATCAGCACAGTATTAGCATACTGTGTTGATTTCCTGGATCAGGACTTCTGATTGTGATTCGTGAGCTCGTGTGGATGACTCCTAAAGGCCAAATGCATGTGCAGCTCACAACATCATTCTCAAGCTTGGATCAAAAAAGTTAGAACATCTAACTTGCAAGGTAATAGATCTGATCTATTATATTTTACATATATTAGATGTAGTATAGAAACATGTTGATATGATCAACATGTAGTTCTTGCTCTTTATATTTTAATTTTTAATTTAATATCATATAATAATCATGTAATAGGATCTTAGATCTATAGATTTTCTAATTTTATAAGATAAATTTTGATTTATTTTAGTCTTCTGCTGTCTGATCTTGAAAAAGTTTCAAGATCTAAACCTGAAACCCTAGATCTGGTTCCTTCAATTGGTATCAGAGCCTAGGTAGTTTATTACATGATTATTTATACATATTTAAATTATTTTTTAGATTAGATCTAATTTATAATCTGATTGTTAAATCTAAAATTTAAATTTTTAGATCAATCACGAACTGTAGGTTGTCCTGCTGTAAGGTTTACCCCTTACAGTGCAAAGGTTGTCCTAGTTCGTGTAGATCTATCTTTAATCATAAATTTATTAGATGTGATCTATATTAAATTTATGATTTATTAAATTTAAAAGGGTGTTTAAATCTAAAATAAAATCTCTTTGTTAATAATTTCTGCATAAAGAACCATCATATATTTGTCAGGAAAATTTGCACAGTTTAAAGTTGAAATTGTTTCAATTATATGAACATGTTTAGATTAGATCTAAAGTAGTTTCATACTTATTTCACTTGCATTTTGATTATGAATCAAACATGCAACTTGGTTGGTAAGAGCCATATTGTAAAAATATTTTATAAATATAAAAATTATTTTTGAAAAGTCGAACCCCAACCCTTAGGCCAAAATTTAATTGAGAATTAAGAAGTTGTTTGATTAGGTTCTAGGATTGTGAATTGAAGAACCTAAGACACAAACCATAACACATTGGGTTAATGGATTAGTGGAAATTAGATCCATTAATTGGGTTACACCAAAGGTTAGATTAAAGATGGACTTACTTAGAGAATTGACTAAATCTAATCAATTATTATCTTCAATTAGGTCAAAGATTCTCTAGATCAATTACAATAGTTATAGTTGGTCAAGTCCATATCTTTAATGAGAACCAAATGGACTTGATTCTTGGCTAAGCGGTCTAGCACGAACTACTAGGTTGATCTAATCGAAACTAATTAAACTAGTTGGTGTCTAAGGTAAACCAGACCGGTAGTTTTTAATTGGCAACCCACTTACCTGGCCATTTTTAATGGTGTCTAAGGCAAGCTTGTTGGAAAATATGTCCCAAAAGTCAATCGTCAAGTTGTTGACGGTTGAGCAACCTTGTATTGTAATTGATTTGTTAATAAATAAAATATATTTTTTGTATTTTCATCATAAGTTTTCATCGTCTAATAAACTCCGCTGTTATGATGAAGTCCTTAGGACTATTTAGGTTCGATAAAGAAAGGATTTATCGATTAGTCCTTAAAACTGTTCACGACCAAATGATAGGCTATTAATAAGGACGACAGCTTCTATCGAGCATAGGTCGCTATAGGCCATATGGGTTGGTTGTCTTCTTAACCAAAGAGTATGGAGATACTAATATGGCACACAGGTGAGATATAAGGGTACATCATCATAGAACGTGACCAACTCCAGAGCATTCTGCTGTCGAGAATGTCTCTGATGGGATATAGGTATAAGTGTCCCTTAGACCTGAGATCGTCTTAGTGACTTGTAAGCAACTCACTGTGCTTTGGTACTAGACTAACTGAATTTTTAATTCAGTAACAGAAGGCTTCTGGGTGTAGTCAAGTACTTGCAAAGTCGGAGTGTGATCAAGATGAGATTGACCACTCCAAGAGTGGGAGAAGAATGAGTCACTGTATTTCAATTTAGCAAAACCTTGGTCAGGGTAATCCATCAGATGGATTTGATATTTTAAAATATAATGTGGACAACCTGATCAGAGTTAACAGTGGAACTCTGAGGTATCCTATGACCATTTTGGTCAAGGAGATGAATTATATGGAAACTATATCTGCATGGGTTCTAAGAATATTGTTTTACACATTCGACCTATCCGACTGTCGGGTACCATTGTTAGATGGTCACTTCGATTGGTATAAAAATTTATTTCAGTACTATCGACTTAGGTTTGGATCTATGAGATCACACACATTAGAGTTCATGATCCGATCGGATGGTTGATCAATGATTAAGAATCATTCTAAGGTTAAATGATCAATACGATTGACATTTAACCTAGTGCAAGTATTGCAGGAGGATCGATTAGCAATTTGATTGCTAATTGACTTAATTTGATTAAGCCAATGAGTTGAGATTAAGTCTAATTGAATATAATTTAATTAGATTTAGTTTAGGCTTGATTGGATCAAGTCTAATTGGTTTATTGGGTAAGCCAAGTGCAAGAAAAAACTAGTCCTAGTTCAATTAGGACTTGGGTCAACCTAATTTTTAATTTGATTAAAAAATAAAATTTAATTTAAATCTAATTTAATCTGATTAAATTAAGTTCTTAATTAGGTTAAAACTTATTTTAATTGAGTTGATTTGATTTTGGTTTGATTTGGTTTGAGAAACCAAATTTGAACAAGTCATAGATTGAATCCTAATAAGACTAGGATTCCACCTTGCACCACCTTAGCACCCCACGCCCACTCTCTCTTATTTTGTGTGACCAAACCTTCTCTCCTAGGCCTTCATATATGTCCAAAGCTTTCCACTCTTTTTCTCTTACATGAAATATGGTTGTGGGCCAAGTCAAAATAGGAATTAGTTTGGATTTCAAACTCTATGAGATAGAATTTTAGGAAACCAAAACTCTTTCCTTATGGAACTGATTTTACTCAAATTTTTTTTGAGATTTTTATGACTTTTATGATACATATTATGTGCCCTTTACTGGTGGTCCATGGCAGAAAAAGAAAGAGGGGGAGCCCATGAGTTGTGCACCCCTTGTCTTGCCTTGTTTAGATTTTCCTTGACTAGGTATTTGACCTAGACAAAGATTCTTCATATCTTATTATTTAAAATGAATTTCTTCTTAAACCTTTTGTGGATTATAAAGCATTGAGAGATATTTTGGGCATATAAAAATTAGGGAGAAAGAGTATTGGGGTGTGGAGATATAATAGACACAAAATTAAATGTCTGGGTTAGAGCAAAGAGAAGAAGAAGAGGGTCTTCTTCTAGGATTGCTGAGTTCACCTCTTTCCTTCCTCCATCTATGAGTTTTCTCAGAGTGTCTTACATTTAAAACTCTTTCTCTTACTTCTCTTCTTTAGAAGAGTTTAAATCAAGAAGAAGGAGGCATCTGATCGACCATCGAAGAAGGATCAGCATAGTACTAGCATACTGTACTGATTTCCTGGACCAGGAGTTTTGATCGTGATTCGTGGGCTCATGTGGATGACTCCTAGAGACCAAATGCATGTGTGACTCACAACATCATCCTCAAGTCCGGATCAACAAAGTTAGAATGTCTAACTTGCAAGGTAATAGATCTGATCTATTATATTTTACATACATTAGATGTAGAATAGAAACATGTTGATATGATCAACAAGTAGTTCTTGCTCTTTATATTTTAATTTTTGATTTAATACCATATAATAATCATATAATAGGATCTTAGATTTAGAGATTCTCTGATTTTATAAGATAAATTTTGATTTATTTTAATCTTCCGCTGCTTGATCTTGAAAAAGTTTCAAGATCTAACCCTAAAACCCTACATATGGTTCCTTCAATTTGGTATCAGAGCCAGGTTGTTTATTACATCATTATTTATACATATTTAGATTATTTTTTAGATTAGATCTAATTTATAATCTAATTATTAAATCTAAAATTAAAATTTTTAGATCAATCACGAACTGTAGGTTGTCCTGCTGTAAGGTTTATCCCTTATAGTGCAAAGGTTGTCCTAGTTCGTGTAGATCTATCTTTAATCATAAATTTATTAGATATGATCTAGATTAAATTTATGATTTATTAGATTTAAAAGATATTTAAATCTAAAATAAAATCTCTTTGTTAATAATTTTTGAGCAAAGAACCATCATATATTTGTTTGAGAAATTTGCGCAGTTTAAAGTTGAAATTATTTTAATTATATGAACCTGTTTAGATTAGATCTAAAGTAATTTCATGCTTATTTTACTTGTATTTTGATTATGAATCAAACATGCAACTTGGTTGGTAGAACCATGTTATAAAAATATTTTACAAATATAAAAATTATTTTCAAAAAGTCGAACCCCAACCCTCAGGCCAAAACTTAATTGAGAATTAAGTTGTTTGATTAGGTTCTAGGATTGTGAATTGAAAAACCTAAGACACAAATCATAACACATTGGGTTAATGGGTTATTGGAAATTAGGTCCATTAATTGGGTTAGACCTAAGGTTAGATTAAAGATGGACTTAATTAGAAAATTAACTAAATCTAATCAATTGTTGTCTTAGATTAGATCAAGGATTCTCTAGATCAATTACAATAGTTGTAGTTGGTCAAGTCCATGTCTTTAACGAGAACCAAATGGACTTGATTCTTGACTAAGTGGTCTAGCATGAACTGTTAGGTTGATCTAATTAAAACTAATTAAACCAGTTGGTGTCTAAGGTAAACCAGACTGGTGATTTTTTATTGATAGCCCGCTTATTTGGTCATTTCTGATGGTGTCTAAGGCAAGCTTTGGCAAACCCTCCCACTGATCGAACTTACGTGGCCTCTTGGTGAAATTATATTTTGATCGGATTACTTGACTATTTGAGCATATCCATGTCAGCTAGGTAAATCAGTGTGATTGATTTAGGTGCTTCTAGACCAGCCCTTTTAATGGTCTCTCTTAAGCTGACTTGGTGAAGCCAGTGGGAGGATCATGATAAGCTGGTTCATCTGACCTCATCTTTTAAATCAATTAAATTCTCTAAAATTATTAAGTCCTTAAAATAAAATAGTTATGGTGATAACTAGATCATAGTCTCTCATTAAGTAAATGATAATGGGTCCATCAGTTGGATAATCATTGGAGGCCCAAAAGCCTGGTGCTTATCTGCTGATGGAATTATCATTCATAATATGATTTCTTGACTGCATCTTTCTAAATGGTGATTAGGTTAGCCGACCAAAGTTGGACCTAATCATTCATTGGCTAGATGGGCCAAGTATGGTCATGTTAATGGTTGGACCTAACCAAACTTTTTCAGTGGAGGCCAAAGCCTACTGATTAGGGACTGAGGCAAAATTAAAATTATTAAAAATTATTTAGAGAAATAATTGGTTATGAACCTATCCTTAGATATACATGGGTTGGCCAACCAAAGTTGGGCTTGTGTGCAGTCTAAGTAGATTCTAGTACCCACTAAGGAATTAGGAAAATTTTTTGAATTGGAGGTAGAGGTTACCAATTCTAATAAAATAGTGGGAGAAATCTTTTGATTAAAGTCTAAATCTTTAGGTTTAATGAATCAATTACTAATTAGATTATATTTTTTCTTTGTACAGATATGGCCACTTCCCTATCGCTCCAATCATTGTTGGATAATAAAATTTTGGTGGGACCCAACTTCGATAGCTGGTACCGAAAGTTGAAGATAGTCCTGGAACAAGAACGGATCCTATATGTGATAACGGATCCTGCACCTGAGGAGCCAGCTGTCAATGCACGTGGAACAGTCAGAGACACTTACCAGAAGTGGCTCAGTGATCGGACCATGGTGTGCTGTATTATGCTGGCTGCCATGAGCAACGAGTTCAGTCGCAGATTTGAGATGGCTCAACCAAAGGACATGCTTCAAGTGTTGGAGGATGCCTTTGGCACACCCGATGATGTGGAGAGGCACAAGACTAGTTGAGCCATCTTCAATGCCAAAATATAGGATGGTACCTCTGTCACTGATCATGTATTATACATGATCGAGCTGATGGAGCATTTGAGCAAGCTCGGCTTTCCCTTGCATGAGCAGCTTGCGAAAGATGCAATACTAAACTGGCTGCCCAAGTCTTATCTCCCATTCCTCACTCATTATAGAATGACAAAGCCTGAAGTAAACTACCACGGGTTACTGAGGTTGCTTCAGAACTTTGAGAAGGATCACCAACTCCACAAGGAGTTGGTGAACTAGTGGGAGGTTCGTCTTCTGGTTCTCGACCCTTTGAGAAAGGGAAGAAGAACAAGAAGAAGAAAGTGAAGAAGGTGCAAGTTCAGGCTGGGACATCAATGCAGGGCCAAACCAGAAAAATCAAGCCCGATAAGAGTCAAGCTGAATGCTTCTTTTGCAAGAAGCGGGGGCACTGGAAGAGGAACTGTCCTCAGTATATTTCCTCTCTAGATCCGAACAGACAGAAAAATAAGCAAGCTGTTGCAGGGCAAGGTATTTATATGATAACTCCTTGCAATTTCTCTATTTGTGATATAACTGACTGGGTATTGAATATCGATAGCCCTTACCATATTTGCAATTCATTGCAGAGGTTGCAGGTCAGTAGGAGATTTGAGCAAGGCGAGAGGTTCCAGAATGTTGGAGATGGAAGACCAATTTCAGTTCTAGCATTAGGAATCTTGAAACTTGTATTTGAGTCCCATACCGTTGTTCTTAATGATTGTCATTTCTGTCCCAGTTTCTTTTTAAATATTATTTCTATAGGCCTTGTGGCCAAAAATAATTATAAAATTTCAATAAAGAAACAAGTTTGTGATATCATTATGAATGGTGTTACTATTTTTTGTGGACATTTGAACAATGATGTGTATATGTTATCACAACCTGTTAATATTATCTATTCTACTGACAAGCACCCTAGATTAGATAGTGTATTAGATATCTACTTATGGCACTATAGGCTAGGTCATATAAACAAGAACAGGATAAACTGGTTGACTCAAGAGAGAATCCTCGAAGTCAGTGATTGGAAATCACTTCCAACCTGTGAGTTCTGTCTTCTTGGTAAAATGATCAAGTCACCTTTTATTGGAAAAGGTGAGAGAGCTACAGAGCTCTTGGGCCTAGTACATACTGATGTATGTGGGCCCATGAGCACAAGTGCTAGAGATGGATATTTCTACTTCATCACTTTCACAGATGATCTATCCAGATATGGATATGTCTATCTAATGAAACATAAGTCGGATTCATTTGAAATGTTCAAATGATTCCGACGTGAAGTAGAAAAATAATTGGGAAGAGTATTAAAACTCTTCGATCTGACCGAGGAGGAAAATATCTTTCTGGTGAGTTTCTCACATATCTAGGAGAGAATGGGATTCTCTCCCAATAGACTCCTTCAGAAACACCACAGCATAATGGTGTGTCTGAAAGGAGAAATAGGACTCTGTTAGATATGGTCCGATCGATGATGGATTTTTCCAGCTTGCCGATATCCTTCTAAAAATATGCACTCGAATCGGCCTATTATCTATTAAATAGGGTTCCAAGTAAGTCTGTAATTAAGACTTTATATGAGATATGGATAGGGCATAAGCCAGCACTTTCACACCTTAAGGTCTGGGGGTGCCCGACCTATGTCAAATGGTTAGTTACAGATAAACTTGGACTTAAGTCTAACAAATACACATTCATAGGGTACCCCAAAGAGACCAAAGGATACTTTTTCTACCATGCTGATGAACAAAAAGTGTTCGTCAGCCTTAAGGCAACCTTTTTAGAAAAGGAGTTCCTTGGTGAAGGAACCGTTGCCTCTAAGGTTGAACTTGATGAAGTTCAATAGGTAGAAGGACCGACACCAATAGCTGAACCTGAGTCAGATTTGATTAGATCAGATCCAGAGCCGAATATACTTACACCATTAAGACGATCCGGTAGAGTACCGCATCAGTCGGACAGATACTACAGTTTCTTGATCCAGGATGGTGATCCCATCAAACTCGATGAGAACGATGAGGATCCGATCACTTATATGGATGCAATGCAAAGATCTGATTTTGAGAAATGGCTTGAAGCCATGAAATCCGAAATGGAGTTCATGAAGATCGACGATGTATGGATATTGGTTGACCCACCTGAAGGGGTTAAACCCATTGGGTGTAAATGGGTCTTCGAAAGGAAGAGGGGTGTAGACGGAAAGGTGGAGACCTATAAAGCCTGTCTGGTTGCCAAGAGATATCGTCAACATTATGGTACTGACTATAACGAGACGTTCTCTTCTATGGCAATGCTCAAATCCATTCGGATAATGCTTGCAATAGCTGCCCATCTGGATTATGAGATCTAACATATGGAAGTAAAGATAGCTTTTCTGAATGGAGAGCTGACCGAAGAGGTGTATATGATACAACCTGAGAGATTTATATCCACAAATGAGTCCAAGGTGTGCAAGCTTCAAAGATCCATTTATGAATTGAAACAAGCTTCTCGGAGTTAAAACATGCATTTTGATAAGGTGATCAAAACGTATGGCTTCATTAAGAACGGAGAAGAGCCCTGCATCTATAAATGGGCAAATGGTCTGGTTGTTGTATTTCTTGTCTTGTACGTAGATGACATTCTCTTAATCAGAAATGACATCCCCACACTACAAGGAATAAAAGTTTGGTTGTCATCGCAGTTCTCCATGAAGGACTTAGGTGAAGCATCCTACATCCTAGGGATGAAGATCTATAGGGATAGATCTAAAAAGATGCTTGGGTTATCCCAGTCCATGTACATAGACAATGTGCTGAAGAGATTCAGTATAGAGAATTCCAAGAAGGGCTATCTATCGATAGACCATGAAATTTCACTCTCTAAGAAGGATTATCCGATAACTCCTGAAGAGAGAGAGTGTATGAGTAGAGTCCCATATGCTTCGACCATGGGATCTATCATGTACGCCATGACATGTACAAAGCTAGATGTGGCATACTCACTAGGAGTAGTGTTGCTCCTAGATTGATTTTGATGATTACAAAGCAGATTGAAGGGATACAAATAATTTTAAATTGAAAAAGTCCTTATGCTCTTCAGGGGCAAAATCATAATTTCACTAAAATCCTAATTTGATAGTATCATTTGGTAGAACAAATAATTAGTAATCTATTGGTGAAAATTTTATTGTGTTTGGACTTATATTTTTGAAGTTATGAAGGTTTGAAGTGCATGAGTCGACTCATGAGTCAACTCATGGCACTATGAGCTAATTGGCACGCAAAAATTCCCCTTGGCACGCTAGTTTTCTGGCTTGGCACGACCTGTGAGTCGACTCATGAGTCGACCCACAAGGCATGAGTCGACCCTCATGAGTCGACCCCTGCTGATTTGAGCCAAGAAATTCCAGAAACCACATCTCTGGTCTTTGCAACAGAAGTCGACTCATGAGTCGACCCCTGCGGCGGAAAATATCAGCAACGGCTAATTTTTTGCCCATTTTAATTGCCTTTTATGCTTCCTAAAATTGCTCTAACGGCTCTTTATCTGCCTAAATTGTTTTCTCTTGTTTCTTATTACTATAAAATGTTTCAAATGGTGAAAGAAATTGCAGATCAAAAAGGAGAAGATCAAACCTATATACAAAAGGATCCAAAATCTACACGAGAAAGCCTGAGATCAACGAAATACCCAAAAGAAAAAGAGAGAGGATCCACAATATACAAGAGAGATTGTGAAAGAGAAAAGCAAGAGCATTCAAAGAGAGGATCTTTCAAGCATATTGTTCAACCTTGATCAAGAGATCTTTCAAAGCCTTCAAGAAGTTCTCAATCAAAGATCATCTTCTTCTCAAGCATTCATTCAAGCATTCATCCACCTTGAGAAAATCTAAAAAAGGTTTCTTCATTTGAGTAAAGTTTTTTTATTGTTATATTCGCTCATTTAAGGAGCTGTTATTGTATTAATTTGTGCTCTAAGCTATTTTACTCTTTGTGAGTATTTGTTCTTGTTTTTGGAGGATTTCCAAAACAAGGGAAGGTTGATCCGAACCTGAAATTAGAGTATTTTGGGTTGACTTGTACCCGAGAAATAAGTAGACTAGCTTGAGATAGCTAGTGTCGGAGTTTCCGACATTTTGTATTCGGGTTGAATACAAGTATAGTGGATTAAAATTCCCAAGTAGGAGCTTGGGGAGTGGATGTAGGTGCAAGGTTGGCACCGAACCACTATAAATCCTTGTGTTTGTGGTGTGCTTTATTGTTTCTCTTTAATTCTTTATTATACCCTTGCATTCCTGCTTTAGGTAATTAATCTTGAATTAAAGTCTTTGTTCTCATTCATCATAAGTAATTAATTAAGCCTAAAATTTTTAGAAACCCAATTCACCCCCCCTCTTGGGTTGCATAGCTGGGCAACAAGTGGTATCAGAGCCCGGTGCTTTAGCCCTTCTTTGATCTAACAATCAAAGAGCCAAAGATCTATGGCAACCCATGTCGGTACTTCTCTAGCCGAGGGGCAATCTACAAACCGACCTCCACTTTTCAATGGGTCTAATTACACCTATTGGAAAGCTCGGATGAAGATATTCATACAAGCACTCGACTATGATATGTGGAGTATCATAGTGAACGGTCCTCACACACCCACCAAGATTATAGATGGTGAGGAGTCAACCAAACCCGAGAAAGAATGGGATGAGGTTGATAAGAAATTGGCACAATTAAATGCCAAAGCTATGAATGTTCTTTATTGTGCACTAGATGCAAGTGAATTTAATCGTATTTCTACTTGTGCATCTGCTAAAGAAATATGGGATAGGTTAGAAGTAACCCATGAGGGAACAAATCAAGTAAAAGAGTCTAAAATAAACATGCTTGTACATAAATATGAATTATTTAAAATGGAGCATGATGAGTCCATAACTACTATGTTTACTCATTTTACTGATATAATTAATGGTTTGAAGAGTCTTGGCAAATCTTATACTAACAGTGAGCTTGTAAGGAAGATTCTCAGGTCATTGCCTAGAACTTGGGAAGCCAAGGTGACTGCCATCCAAGAAGCAAAGGACTTGAACACTCTACCTCTAGAAGAGTTTCTTGGATCTTTGATGACTCATGAACTCAGCATGAAGCAACATCAAGAGGATGAAGTCAAAAAGAAAAGAACCATTGCCCTTAAATCCACAGCTTCGCCTGATTATGAAATGGATGACACTGAAGATGAAGAACAAGATGAAGAGATGGCACTCATCACCCGAAGATTCAAGAAGTTCCTAAGAAAAAAGAAACAGGGGATGAGAAAGAAGTTCACAAAAGGGGAACAAAGCAAAGAGAAAGAGAAAGATCAACCCCTTATATGCTACGAGTGCAAGAAGTCGGGACATTTCAGATCCGAATGTCCACAACTGAAGAAAGGTCCCAAAAAGTTCAAAAAGAAAGCAATGATGGTGACTTGGAGTGCGAGTGATGACTCAAGCTCCGACGAGAAAACCTCAACAGAACAAGCCAACCTGTGCCTGATGGCACACAAAAATGAGGTAACTTCTGAATCCACTAGTGAATTTACTTTTGAAGAATTGCATGAAGCATTCTATGATTCAATTGATGAATTAAAGAAACTAGGGAAGAAAAACAAAGAACTAAAATTGGAAAATCAGTCCTTAGTGAAACAAGCTGAAAATCTTTCAATTGAAAAATCCACCTTGATTCAAAAAAATCAAAACTTAAAGAATTAAATTAACAAGCTGAAACCTATAGTAGATAAGTTCACCTTAAGTTCAAACAAACTAAATATGATTCTTGATAATCAGAAAGCTATATATGATAAGGCTGGACTTGGCTATAAACCCCTGAAGAAACAAAAATTTTTGAAGAATATGTATGTAAATTATTCAAGTAACAAGTCTACAAATATCACTTGTTTCAAATGTGGTAGAATAGGACATAAATCATACACATGCCTCAAATCTGCAAACACAACTATAAAGAAAATATGGGTTCCAAAAGGAACCATTCTGACTAACCTAAAAGGACCCAAGAAAGCTTGGGTACCTAAGACAGAAACTTGATCTTTGCTTGCGGGTGTGTCTAGCATCCCAAGGAGGAAACAGAAAATGGTATCTTGACAGTGGATGCTCGAGACACATGACTGGTGATGAATCACAATTCATCATGCTGGATGCTAAGGATGGAGGGATGGTCACCTTTGGAGATAATGGCAAAGGAAAGATCATCGGGATAGGTAACATTGGTATCACTCCCTCCAAATATATTGAGAATATTTTATTAGTTAAAGGTTTAAAGCATAACTTACTTAGCATTAGTCAATTCTGTGATAAAGGGTATAAAGTAGTTTTTGAATCATCTGTTTGCATTGTGACTAGTCCTATTAACGATGGCATTAAATTTATAGGACATAGGCATGGCAATGTTTATATGGTAGATTTGAATGATTTAGCCAAATTAGACATGCAATGCCTAGTATCCTTGAATGCTAAAGTTAATGAAACTAGTTGGCTGTGGCATCGTAGACTTACACATATTAGCATGCATTCTCTTTCAAAATTAATTAAAAAGGAATTAGTTCTTGGTTTGCCAAAATTGAATTTTGAAAAGGATAGAATTTGTAATGCATGCCAATTAGGTAAACAAACTAGAGTTTCATTTAAATCCAAAAATACTGTTTCAACTTCTAGACCTTTAGAGCTCTTACATATGGACTTATTTGGACCAACTAGAACCACTAGTCTAGGAAGAAAACGATATGGCTTTGTAATTATAGATGATTACTCTCGTTTTACTTGGGTTTTCTTTTTGGCACATAAAAATGAAACTTTTCATATTTTCACTAAATTTCATCGAAAAGTCACTAATGAAAAAGGGTTTTCAATTCAAAATATTAGAAGTGATCATGGAACTGAATTTGAAAATCAAGATTTTGAAAATTTTTGTGATGAAAATGGAATTGGCCATAACTTCTCTGCTCCTAGGACACCCCAACAAAATGGGGTAGTTGAAAGAAAAAACAGAACCTTAGAAGAAATGGCCCGTACCATGCTCTGTGAAAGCAACCTTCCAAGATATTTTTGGACGGAAGCAATTAACACAGCATGTTGCATTTTAAATCATGCTTTAATTAGACAATTTTTAAAGAAAACCCCCTATGAACTTTGGAAAGGAAGAAAACCAAATATTGCATATTTTCATATTTTTGGTTGCCGATGTTTTGTATTAAATAATGGCAAAGAAAAACTTGGTAAATTTGATGCAAAATCAGATGAAGCAATCTTTCTAGGTTACTCCTCCACTAGTAAAGCATTTAGAGTTTTCAACAAAAGAACTTTAGTAGTTGAGGAGTCTATACATGTTGTTTTTGATGAATCTAACGATCTTCCTTCAAGGAAGAATGAGGGTGTTGATGATGCAGATCCACTAATAGAAGGTATGAAGGAGATCACTCTGAAAGATTCAGCAACTCCAGAAGACAAGGATCAAGAAGACGAACAAAATAAGAGAGGTGAAGAAATTCAAGAACAACCTCAAGGTACAAATGACTTACCCAAGGAATGGAGGTATGTTCACAACCACCCTAAGGAGTTAATTATTGGTGATCCTATGCATGGGGTAAAAACCCGTTCTTCACTTAGAGATGTAGTTAATCATTATGCTTTTGTATCTCATCTTGAACCTAAAACTTTTGAAGAAGCTGAAAATGATCATAATTGGATTAATGCTATGCAAGAGGAATTTAATCAATTTGAAAGAAATAATGTTTGGACCTTAGTATCAAGACCTAAAGATTATTCAATAATTGGCACAAAATGGGTCTTTAGAAACAAATTAGATGAGCATGGAAATGTAATTAGAAATAAAGCAAGACTAGTTGCTAAGGGATATAATCAAGAAGAAGGAATTGATTTTGATGAAACCTTTGCACCTGTTGCTAGATTAGAAGCTATTAGACTTCTACTTGCATATGCTTGCTTTATGAAATTCAAATTATTTTAAATGGATGTTAAAAGTGCATTTTTAAATGGATATATCGCTGAAGAAGTATATGTAGAACAACCCCCTGGATTTGAAAATCATGCTTTTCCTAATCATGTCTTTAGATTAAATAAAGCTTTATATGGATTAAAACAAGCACCTAGAGCATGGTATGAAAGGCTAAGCAAATTTCTACTAAATAATAGTTTTTCAAGAGGTAATGTAGATACAACCCTATTTATTAAAAGAAATCAAAATGATATGCTAGTTATACAAATTTATGTTGATGACATAATTTTTGGGTCTACTAATGAATCCCTTTGTCAAGACTTTGCTAAGCTTATGCAGGGGGAGTTCGAGATGAGCATGATGGGAGAACTCACCTTCTTCCTCAGACTCCAAATCAAACAATCAAAAGAGGGAATCTCCATCACCCAAAGCAAGTACACCAAGGAACTACTCAAAAGATTTGGAATGGAGAACTGCAAACCAATTGGCACACCAATGAGTCCCTCATGTAAGCTTGACAAGGATGATGAAGGTAAATGTGTAGACTTAAAATACTATAGAGGTATGATTGGGTCATTATTATATTTAACTGCAAGTAGGCCTGATATCATGTTTAGTTTTTGCTTATGTGCTAGATATCAATCTAATCCTAAAGAATCTCATTTGAATGCTGTTAAAAGAATCCTTAGATACTTAAATGGTACACAAACTCTAGGGTTATGGTACTCTAAGGACTCACAAATTAATTTATTAGGATATTCAGATGCTGATTTTGCTGGATGTAAATTAGATAGAAAAAGCACAAGTGGAACTTGCCAATTTTTTGGAGTTAACCTAATCTCATGGTTTAGCAAGAAACAAAATTCGGTGGCACTGTCTACGGCTGAG
Source organism: Elaeis guineensis (assembly GCF_000442705.2). Classification (NCBI taxonomy): domain Eukaryota; kingdom Viridiplantae; phylum Streptophyta; class Magnoliopsida; order Arecales; family Arecaceae; genus Elaeis; species Elaeis guineensis. Next base: position 42,603,056 of record NC_025993.2, read on the forward strand.
GCCGAATACATTGCAGCCAGAAGTTGTTGTGCTCAAATCTTGTGGATTAAGCAATAACTCGAAGACTTTGGAATCAAACTTAATGAAACACCAATAAGATGTGATAACACAAGTGCCATAAATCTATCTAAAAATCCAATTCAACACTCAAGATCCAAACATATTGAAATAAGACATCATTTCAAAAGAGAACATGTTCAAAACAAAAATATAATTCTTGAATATGTTTGCACTGAAAATCAATTAGCTGATATCTTTACAAAGACCCTTAGTGAGGATAGATTCTGTGAAATTAGGAGAAATCTAGGAATTCTAGATCCATATGCCTAAATTTTTCTCAATTTCCAAGATTTGATACTTAGAGCTCAATTTCCAACATCTATCCTGGTCCCAAAAGCTCAAGTTTATCATTTCAAAAACTTATCTTTGAGCAAAACTCTTTCTCCCAAAATTTCAAATTTTTCTGGAATTTATTCATATTTTTTCTGAATTTCTGAACTTCATGAGTCGACCCCCATGAGTCGACTCAATGGCAAACTTGTTATTTCCTCAAACTTCCCACGGGCTCATTGTTTTTATACTGGATCCCTGTTCGTGAGACGACTCATCTTCTCATCGTCCTCCTTCCAAAAGCCGTCTTCTCCAACTCTTTTTGCTCCAAATCCAAGGATCAAATTCGAAGCAATTCTCCCTCCTCCTCTCCACCAAAAATCGCCTCCTTGGAAAGGGATTTTTTTTGTGCTTTCTCACATTGTTTGGCGCGGTTGGAACGTGACCTAGCACTTCACCGATCTTCCCAAATCCACTTCTTTACTCCACCAAAATCCCTCTTCACTCTCTTGTGATCCCTCCTCCACTCAACTCAAGTCTCCTTGCCTGCTACTATATTGAATATGGCTCCAAAGATGAAACTTCCCCAAAGAAGAAAGTCAATCCGTGAGCCTGAAGAAATTGTCCGAAAGAAAAGGCATGCTCAGTCTTCCACTGATCCCACTCCAGTTTCAGTATCTACTCAAGGTCCCTCTCAATCCTCCCTAAGCCTCAGTAAGAATCCTCTTTCTGATAGAAAAGTTGAAACCGGGAAGAATATAGATTTTCGGTTCTTTGAGAAAGAAAGTTTTTCTTTTGCAAGTAAAATTAAAAACCAAGGATGGGAATTCTACTACTCCCTTAAGGAAGTCACCTATGTTGACCTAGTTAGAGAATTCTACCAGAACCTACATTATGGAAATGGGTCAGTGACTTCAACAGTCAAGGGAATTGATATCTGCTTGGATTCTAGGATATTGGGAGAAATACTTCAGTTGCCTAGTGAAGGTTACTCTTATATGGAACTCCCAGCAAAAGAAGAGGGGATCAGAATTATTTTAAGAGAAACTTATTCAGGGAGTTTAAACAAATTGGAAGCAAAGGTTTTGTCCATTGAGATGAGGATCCTGCATCAGATGGTAACGAAGCTCTTCTTTCCTAGGAGTGGTAGGCATGACTTACTTTCCAGCAGAGATGTATGTATTATATTTCATGTCATCACTCAGACCCCCCTGAACCTCCCTGCACTTATGATAGAGGCCATGAGAGAAACTTTGAACAGATCCAAGGCACACTTGCCTTATGGTATGGCCCTTACTAGAGTATTTAGGAGGTTTGGAGTCAGCTGTGAGGGGGAAGCTTCTACTAAACTCTCTCATGTGGACACTTTCAACCAACACACCCTGCATAGAATGGGATTTACAAAGACTGATGGTGGTTGGATCAAGGGCTCTGAAGAGAGAGCTGAGGAGAGAGCTGAGGAAAGAGCTGAAGACAGAACTGAAGGCAGAGTAGAAGAAGAAGGTCCATCATCTCCTGTTCATGACTTCAGGGCAGCATCACCAGTTATCCAGTTCATTCCTGATACAGAGGTTGGCCCTTCAGAGTTTACTAGGATGCCCACACCAGTGTATCAGCCAGAGAGCAGAGCACCTCATTCAGAGTTCAGACTGGCTGACGATCAGATCGAGCATATATCACAGCGTGTGGCTTCTTTGCTGTCTAGCCAGTGGAGTAGTACTTCTTTTGCACCAGGAGCCACCTCTTCTGATCAGACCATTACTCCCCACATCTCCACTGTGTTTCAGATATTATCAGATCAGTCCATCCGGATCCAGCAGCTTGAGGACACAGTCTGGAGACTGACTGGCAGAGTTCTAGACTTGCAGGGGCAAGTCCTTGCTTTGGCCCATCCCAAGCCACAGGAGTCAACTATTGAGGTCACAGACCTCACTGCAGAGGCTGACAGGCTCAGAGGAGCACTAGAAGGTGGATATGAGTTACTGAGGAAAGAGATCCGAGGATCGAGTGAGCATGCTACCACTCAGTTCACTGCTCTACTTCAATCTGTTTCCAGAGCACTGAACGTACTTGATTCCATCAGACTCACCCTTTCTGTTCAGTCCTTAGCATCTCAGCGTACTCAGCCTCCCAGTTCATCTCGCTCTCCTGCTCGTGCCAGAGGCAGACGGGGTAGAGGACGCATTTCTGATCCATCAGCTTCTCATACCATATCTGATGACTCCGATCCATGACTTGTCTTGATCATTACTAGATCCTAGGTGTTAGTGTCTTGTTCTAGGATCTGTATTTTGGGGCCATGTATTGACAATTAGCTGGTTGATTATTATAATATGAACTATGTACTGAAACAATTATGATTTTAATGGAATCATCTTTTACTTATATTTCTACCTTTTGTAATGATGTTGATCATATTTTGGTTATATATATTCTCCTTGTTGAAATGTTGTCTTCTCTTTGTTGTTGTTTGCTGTTAATAATTGCTGTATTAAGGGGGAGCAAACATCTGTGATTAACTCTAAAGGGGGAGAAATTAAAGAATGTTTCAGAAAAAGGAGAAGTTAACCATGTCTAATGATGTCAAAAAGGGGGAGAAATTAAACAAAAAGCAACTCATCAAAAGCAAAATCCTAAATTATGAGAAAAAAGAGGGAGAAATTAAACAAAAAGCAACTCATCAAAAGCAAAACCCTAAAAGCAAAACCCTAACTTATGAGAAATTTGGCATCAAACAGAAATTAAATAAAAAGCAATTCAATTATGAGCAATTAAAGAAAAAGCAACCCATCAAAAGCAAAACTACAAATTATGAAAAATTAATGAATGAATTGAAGAATTTAAAGAACAATATCAAAAGTACAATGCTAAGTACAATGCAATTATGTAACTTTTAAATTACTTCTTTACAAATGCTCTGATTTACTTTAAAAATTTAAATATGCTCTGATATATTTTCAAATTCCAACTTACTCTGATACATCTTAAAATTTTTTAACTTGCTCTGATACATCATAAAATTTATTCTGATACATTATAAAATTTTTTCTGATACATTGTAAAGTTGTTTTTCTTGCTCCGATACATTGCAAAATTTATTTTTCTCTTGCTCTGATATATCTTAAACTCAAAATGATCTAATACTCTTTTCAAATCTTTAAGAAAATGGACAAACTATTTTTGCATATGACCATTTATATCACATGCCAAAAGAATCATACTCTTTTCAAGCATATACACCTATAATGCATTTTTTTGAAATTATTGATTCAAATAAATGCTTTTGTTCAAATATTTTGTCATCATCAAAAAGGGGGAGATCGTTGCTCCTAGATTGATTTTGATGATTACAAAGCAGATTGAAGGGATACAAATAATTTTAAATTGAAAAAGTCCTTATGCTCTTCAGGGGCAAAATTATAATTTCACTAAAATTCTAATTTGATAGTATCATTTGGTAGAACAAATGATTAGTAATCTATTGGTAAAAATTTCATTGTGTTTGGACTTATATTTTTAAAGTTATGAAGGTTTGAAGTGCATGAGTCGACTCATGAGTCAACTCATGGCACTATGAGCTGATTGGCACACAAAAATTCCCCTTGGCACGCTAGTTTTCTGGCTTGGCACGACCTGTGAGTCGACTCATGAGTCGACCCACAAGGCATGAGTCGACCCTCATAAGTCGACCCCTGCTGATTTGAGCCAAGAAATTCCAGAAACCACATCTCTGGTCTTTGCAACAGAAGTCGACTCATGAGTCGACTCCTGAAGCATGAGTCGACTCATGAGTCGACCCCTGCGGCGGAAAATGTCAGCAACGGCTATTTTTTTGCCCATTTTAATTACCTTTTATGCTTTCTAAAATTGCTCTAACGGCTCTTTATCTGCCTAAATTGTTTTCTCTTGTTTCTTATTGCTATAAAATGTTTCAAATGGTGAAAGAAATTGCAGATCAAAAAGGAGAAGATCAAACCTATATACAAAAGGATCCAAAATCTACACGAGAAAGCCTGAGATCAACGAAATACCCAAAAGAAAAAGAGAGAGGATCCACAATATACAAGAGAGATTGTGAAAGAGAAAAGCAAGAGCATTCAAAGAGAGGATCTTTCAAGCATATTGTTCAACCTTGATCAAGAGATCTTTCAAAGCCTTCAAGAAGTTCTCAATCAAAGATCATCTTCTTCTCAAGCATTCATTGAAGCGTTCATCCACCTTGAGAAAATCCAAAAAGGGTTTCTTCATTTGAGTAAAGTTTTTTTATTGTTACATTCGCTCATTTAAGGAGCTGTTATTGTATTAATTTGTGCTCTAAGCTATTTTACTCTTTGTGAGTATTTATTCTTATTTTTGGAAGATTTCCAAAATAAGGGAAGGTTGATCCGAACCTGAAATCGGAGTGTTTTGGATTGACTTATACCCGAGAAACAAGTAGACTAGCTTGGGATAGCTAGTGTCGGAGTTTTCGACGTTTTGTATTCGGGTTGAATACAAGTATAGTGGATTAAAATTCCCAAGTAGGAGCTTGGGGAGTGGATGTAGGTGCAAGGTTGGCACCGAACTACTATAAATCCTTGTGTTTGTGGTGTGCTTTATTGTTTCTCTTTAATTCTTTATTATACCCTTGCATTCCTGCTTTAGGTAATTAATCTTGAATTAAAGTCTTTGTTCTCATTCATCATAAGTAATTAATTAAGCCTAAAATTTTTAGAAACCCAATTCACCCCCCCTCTTAGGTTGCATAGCTGGGCAACAAGTAGTGAGTAGATACCAATTTGATCCTGGAGAAAATCACTAAAAAGTGGTTAAAGCCATCCTTAAGTATTTGAGAAATACTAAGGACCAATGGTTGGTTTATGGCGAGTCAGATCTGAAACTTGTGGGGTTCACAAACTCTAGCTTTCAATCTGACCATGATGACAACAGAAGTGTGTCAGGTTATATCTTTACTTTGGAAGGTGGAGCCATCTACTGGAAGAGTTCTAAGTAGCATATTGTGGCAGACTCTATTTGTGAGGTGGAGTACATCACAGTATTGGATGCCGTGAAGAAAGCTGTCTGGCTAAGGAAATTCATCTTCGAGCTCGGAGTAGCACCCTCCCTCGATGGTCCTGCTCTACTGCGACAGCACTGGTGCCATAGCTCATGCGAAGGAACCCAAAGCACACCAGCGGACGAAGCACATTTTGTGCTGCTTCCACCTGGTCTGGAAGATCGTGGATCGAGATGATGTCGACCTTCAGAAGATCGACGGAAAAGAGAATCTGGCCGACCCCTTCACTAAAGCCCTGGCGATAAAGGAGTTCGACAACCATAAGTCGAAGATGGGTATTGGATACTATGCCGAGTGGCTTTAGGACAGGTGGGAGTTGTTAGAAAATATATCCCAAAAGTCAATCGTCAACCTGTTGATGGTTGAGCAATCTTGTATTGTAATTGATTTATTAATAAATAAAATATATTTTTGATATTTTCATCATAAATTTTTATCTTCTAATAAACTCCGTTATTGTGATGAAGTCCTTAGGACTATTTAGGTTCGATAAAAAAAGGATTTATCGATTAGTCCTTAAAACTATTCACGATCAAATGATGGGCTGTTAATAAGGACGACAGCTTCTATCGAGCATAGGTCGCTGTAGGCCATATGGGTTGGTTGTCCTCTTAACCAAAGAGTGTGGAGACACTGGTATGGCATACAGATGAGATATAAGGGTACATCATTATAGAACGTGACCAACTCCAGAGCATTCTGCTATCGAGAATATCTCTGATGGGATATAGGTATAAGTGTCCCTTAGACTTGAGATTGCCTCAGTGACTTGTAAGCAACTCACTGTGCTTTGGTTCTGGACGAACTGAATTTCTAATTTAGTGATGAAAGACTTCTGAGCACAGTCAAGTACTTGTAAAATTGGAGTGTGATCAAGATGGGATTGACCACTCCAAGAGTTGGAGAAGAATGAGTCGCTGTATTTCAATTTAGGAAAACCTTGGTCAGGATAATCCATCAGATGGATTTGATATTTTAAAATACAATGTGGACAACCTGATCAGAGTTGACAGTTGAACTCTGAGGTGTCTTATGAGTATTTTGGTCAAGAGAATGAATTATATGGAAACTATATCCGTATGGGTTCTAAGGATGTTGTTCTACACATTCGACCTATCCGACCGTCGGGTACCATTACTAGATGGTCATTTTGATTGGTACAAAAATTTATTTCTATGCTATCTGCCTAGGTTCGGACTTATAAGGTCACACACATTAGAGTTCATGATCTGATCGGATGGTTGATCAACGATTAGGAATCGTTCTAGGGTTAAACGATCAATACGATTGTCATTTAACCTAGTGCAAGTGTTGCAGGAGGATCAATTAGCAATTTGATTGCTAATTAGCTTAATTTAATTTAGCCAATAGATTAAAATTAAGTCTGATTGAATATGATTTAATTAGATTTGGTTAGGGCTTGATTGGGTCAAGTCCAATTGGTTTATTGGATAAGCCAAGTGCAAAAAAAAACTAGTCCTAGCTCAATTAGGACTTGGGTAAACCTAATTTCTAATTCAATTAAAAAATTAAATCTAATTTAAATCTAATTTAATCTGATTAAATTAAGTTCTTAATTGGGTTAAGACCTATTTTAATTGGGTTGATTTGGTTTTGCTTTGATTTGGTTTGAGAAACCAAATTTGAACAAGTCATAGATTGAACCCTAGTAAGACTAGGATTCCACCTTGCACCACCTTAGCCCCCCACACCCACTCTCTCTTATTTTATATGACAAAATCTTCTCTCCCAGGCTTTCACACATGCCCTAAGCTTTCCACTCTTTCTCTCTTACATAGAATGTGGTTGTGGACCAAGTCAAAGTAGAAATTAATTTGGATTTCAAATTCTATGAGATAGAATTTTAGGAAACCAAAACTCTTTCCTTATGGTACTGATTTTACTCAATTTTTTTTTAAATTTTTTGTGGGTTTTATGGAACATATTGTACATCCTTTTCTGATGGTCCATGGTGGATAAAGAAGGAGAGGGTGCCCAAGAGTTGGGCACCCCTTGTCTTGCCCTGTTTGGATTTTTTTTTGACTAGGTATTTGACTTAGATAAGGATTCTTTATATCTCTTGATTTAAGATAATTTTTTTCTTAAAATTTTTGTGGATTATAGAGTATTGAGAGTCCTTTGGGAATGTGAAAATCAGGAAGAAAAAGTATTGGGGCATGGAGATATAATAGACACAAGACTAAGTGTCTGGGTTAGAGCAAAGAGAAGAAGAAGAGGGTCTTCTTCTAGGGTTGCTGAGTTCACCTCTTTCCTTCCTCCATCTATGAGTTTTCTGAGAGTGTCTCATATGTAAAACTCCTTCTCCTACTTCTCATCTTTGAAAGAGTCCAAATCAAGAAGAAGGAGGCATCTGATCGACCATTGAAGAAAAATCAGCACAGTATTAACATACTGTGCTGATTTCCTGGACCAAAACTTTTGATCGTGATTCGTGGGCTCATGTGGACGACTCTTAGAGGTCAGATGTGTGTATGGCTCACAACATTATCCTCAAGCCCAGATCAACAAAGTTAGAATGTCTAACTTGCAAGGTAATAGATCTGATCTATTATATTTTACATACATTAGATGTAGCATAGAAATATGTTGATATGATCAACATACAGTTCTTGCTCTTTATATTTTAATTTCTGATTTAGTTTCATGTAATAATTATGTAATAAGATCTTAGATCTAGGGATTCTCTAATTTTATAAGATAAATTTTGATTTATTTTAGTCTTCCGCTGCCTGATCTTGAAAAAATTTCAAGATCTAACTCTGAAACCCTAGATCTGGTTTCTTCATAAAGAAAGAGAGGTAAGATTTGGATAAAGAGTTCAGAATAGCATCCTTCTCTAGCTGCTTATGGAGAAAAAAATCGAGCTTGCTCAAGCACTCAATCATCTCGATCATGTACAGTACATGACCAGTGACTGACGCTCCTTCCCTTATTCAAGTATTGAAGATGGCACAACTAGTCTTGTACCTCTCAACATCGTCAGGTGCGTCAAAGGACTTGTTTAACATTTGTAATATGTTTTGTGACTGAGCATTTTCAAATTGATGGCTGAACTCATCATTCATTACTGCCAGGATAATGTAACGAGCTGTAGTCTGATCGTTGAGCCACTTCTGATAAGCATCTCAGACTGTACTGTAGGCATTCAAAGTTGGCTACTCGGGTGTCGGATCTATCAGCACATACAAGATCCATTCGTACTCTAAGACTATTTGAGCTTTCGATACCAACTATCAAAATTGGATCTCATCAATTTAGCACTATCCAATAGTGATCAGAGCGACAAGGTGGTGGCTATAATTGTAAAAGAAAAATCAAAACTTAGTATATGAATTGACTAAGCCTAAAGGTGTGAAATTTAGTTTAAAAGTTCTCCCACTATTTTATTCAAATTGGTAGCCTCTACCTTCAATTTGAGAAATTATACTAATTTTCTAGCGGGTGCCAGAACCCTCACAGGCTACACATGGGCCTGAGTGTGGCTCGACCAATCCGTGTGCACCAATGAGTAGGTTCTTAACCAATTGTTTCATCAAATAATTTCTACTATTTAATTTTGCCCTAGATCCCTCTTTAACAGGCATGTGGTGCCTCCACTGAAAGTTTTGGTGAGGTTCAACTATTGACATGTCAGAATTTAGTACATCTGACAAACTAATGATCAGGCTCAAGTGTGGCTCCGCCAACCTTACCATCATTAGAAAGACACAACTAAATCAACATATTATAAATGATAATTCTGACAGACAAATGAGCACCAGGCATGTGGCGCCTCCAATGATCATCGAAACTGTTGAACCCATTATCATCCAACTTAACAGGAGGCTATGATCTAGTTATCACCATAACTATTTCATTTTTAAGAATCTAATAATTTTAGAGAATTTAATTAGTTGAATTGAGAGATGATAAAAGGACTTGATCAGTTAATCTTAATCCTCCCACTGACTTCACTAAGTCAGATTAAAGAAGATTAGGCATAAGTTGGTCTAGCCAACTAGTCATAAATCCTTCCACTGACTTCATCAAGTCATGAAGAAGACTTGAGACAAGTTGAACTATGGGCACTTGAATCAGTCATACTGATTTTCTAGTTAGCATGAATCAATCCCAATCGTTAAGTGATCTAATCAAAATATGATTCATCATGCTGGTTAGATAAGTGAGATCGGTGAGAGGGATATGCCATTAACTTGACATAGACTCAATCTATGTGAGTAGCTCTCAATTAATGACCATCGATCAAAGCTACCAGACTTACCTTAGACACCATCTGGTTAGTCAGTTTCAATTTGATCAACTTATAGATTTGGATTCGACCACGAAGCTATAATCAAGGTCCATCTTAGTCTAATCAAAGATATGAACTAGACCAACTATAAATATTGAGAATTGATTAAGAGAAAAATTGATCTAATCAGAATTAACTATTAATTAGATTTGATCAATTACTAACATAGTCTATTATCAGTGATTTCTATCCCTAGATCTAACCCAATTAAATGAACTTGGCTCGAGCTAATCCATGAACTCATAAATTATGAAATTAATACTTTAGATCTTTGATTCTCAAATCTAGATCACTTAATTTGCAATTAAGTTTTGGGCTAACATGGATTGGGGTTCGGTGTTTGAAAATAGTTTCAAGTTTTGTAAAATATTTTCACAAACTATCATATAAATATATAAACTTTAATTTCATATCTAACATACATTACATCAAATCTAAAATATATTTTTTTTAAACTTTTTTCATTGTTCATCTTCATGGAAAAGACCGCACAGCACCTCTACACACCACAGTAGAACCCCATCGAATGGGAGGAGAGGGCCGTGAAATTACTTTCTTCTATGAATGGATGGCTATGAGAATTTATCCAATTTGATTACTATACTACTCAAATTCTAAATTAATTATTTAAATTTAATCTAAATAATTAAAATCAGATAAATATCAAATTATATGTAAAAAATTTATGTCATAAGAAACTAAAGCTTTGATACCATTTGAAAGGAAAATGGATATTCAAAGCATGTATTTTTAAAATTTTTATAGTAAAAATAGTAGATTAAACAATTTAATCTCTTACACATGATTTAGATCTGATCTAAACTACCTTTTTAAGATCTATGACATAAAATATTTGCATAAAAAAATTGATATAAAAACAAATACTCCATCAATTATATCGATGCCCTGAATAAGATCTAGTCGTTAGATCTGATTAGATGAGTTCAGAACTCATTACCTTATCATAGATCGATGATCTTCACTATTGATAGGCATGGTACGAGGCTCTTTCTAATGTGAAGCTATCATGCAGATCATCCAGCCTCTACAGATAGTCCACTTGAAGCCTTGAATATATCATCCTTCTCGGGAGTGCTAGCTCGCATAGAAGGCTTTGAATGGCTGATAAAGACTCCTCCCTTCGGATCACTCAGACACCTCCAGATTAGAAGAAGAAACTTTATGAGTAGGTGGTGGTATGAGAGATTGTATCATGACCCTCGTGAATTTTTCTCACACAAAAATCTAGAGATGAAAAACCCTAGAAACCACCCTAGATCTCACGCCCAAGAGGAAGAGTTCTCCCTCAATTTCTCTTGCATGGATGCCCAACCCCTCTCAGATTTTTCACACCCCTTCTCTGATGTTCCTCATGCCAAAAATCTCTCTCATTTATCACACAAAAATCAAATCTTCTTAATGTGGTGTCCCATGAAAGATAAGGATAAGATTTGGATAGTTAGGTTCAAATTCAAACATTAGTGGATCCTTATCATCAATTCAAATCAAATTTGAATTGAACTTTGAAACAAATATTATCCTCATCTTAGGAACTTAGAGAGGGGGTGACAACCATCAAAATGGTGCAAAAAAAATCATGCAAAACTCATTTGTGTGTGAGAAGATGTGGTCGGCAGGTGAGGGAAAAGTCCAATTTGTTTTGGACTCTAGGTTTAAATCTGAATTCAAATATTTGGAACTCAAAATTTAAACCAACCAAATTCTAATCCAAAAAAGATCAGAAGTGGATGTTAAACTTCATCTAGGTAAGAGAAAAAATCCATGCAAAAACCTTTCTTGCATGATGAAAGGAATGATGCAGAGAAAGGGTGGCGTGAGGGGTTCATCCAGTTTGAATTTGAAATTGATTTCTGATCCAATTAGGTTCTTAACCTAACCCAATTAGGTTAGACCCAATTAGACCACTGAACCTAATCTAATTAGATAGTAAATAGTCTCAATTAAATGTTAATCAAATCAAAAATTAATCGAGTTCAAGTTTCGATCAAATCAAGAATCGAACATCCTTAGCAATTAGGTCATCTCATAACCTTATCGTGTCAAATCAAATTGAATCCAATTCAATTAGATTTGATCTAAAACTCAATACTTAATTAAATTAAACTAATTAGCAATCTAATCACTAATCAATCTTTTTATAATTCATCAATAATTAGTAAATTAACTCTTGTACGGAGTTAATTATCAATCAAATTAACTATTATATCCTAAAATGATTCTTAATCATTGATCAGCCACATGATCAATCAAAAACTTCTTTTGAGTGTGACCTTATAGATTCGAACCTAAGCTCGTAGTGCAGAAAAAATCTTTCTATACTAATCAAAGTGACCACTGATCAATGATATCCAACGTCCGGATAGGTTGAAAGATTGTAAGCAACATTCAAGAACCTATTGGCATATGGTTATCGTATAATTCATCCTTTTGACCCAAATGATAAAGGTGACCTAGGGTGTAACTATCAATCTTTATATAGTTATTCATATTGTATTTTAATTTTTCAAATCCATCTCATGGATTATCCTGATCGAGATTTTACTGAATTGAAACATACTGATATATTAACTCCTACTTATTTGGAGGGGTCAATTCCATCTTGACTCACACACTGACTTCGCAAGTACTTGATTGTGCTCAAAAATTTTTCATCACTAAATTAAAAATTTAGATAGTCTGACATCAAAGTATAGTAAGTTACTTGTAAGTTACCGTAGTGATCTCAGATTGGAGGGATACTTATACCCATATCCTTCATGAGCTACTCTTGATAGTAGAGTACTCAATAGTTGGTCATGTTTAGTGAAATATACTCCTACATCTCACTTGCATGCCATGCTAGTGTCTCCACATTCCTTGGTTAAGAAAACGACCAATGCACATGGCACACAATGACTTATTCTTGTATAGCTATCATCCTAATAATAGTATATTATTTGATCGTGAATTAAAGTTTAAGAACTAAACAATATATCTTCCTATATCGATTCAAATAGTCTTAAAAATTTCATCACAAAATAAGAGTTCAAATAAGATGTATACAGAATGATGAGAAAATTAAATAATATTTATTAATTCAATAATTCATATACAATTATAATGATAAGCACAACCATCAATAGGCTGACGATTAACTTTGGGACACAATTTCCAACAATAGCACCTAGGGGTTGGTGCTACTGTTTGCTACCTTCAGAGAGACTAGATCTATCGTAGCTCTCCTCAGGACCACACATAAGATCAGGAGTTTCAACATAGTATCAGAGCAGCACAGTAGGTTGAGTTGCATAGTGGGTTGAGTGATGCCATGGTTTATAACAGTTGGTATCAAAGCTTGATGGAGTGTGGAAAGGAAGGAGAAGTCATACAAGGTGAAGTCAAAAGTTTGCATATCTATTCTATGGTATGTCTCAGATCTATTGGGAATTATATCCTAAAGTCAATCATCTAGGTTGTAGATGATTGTGTTCCATATATGTATATGAATTATAAATATTATCTGATAAGATTCATCATGAAGAATACATCTTCCTAAATAAAATTTATATGTTATGATGAAGTCCTTAGAGCTACTTCCAAAATGATAAAGAAAGATTTATCGTATGGTTCTTAAATCCTACTCATGACTAAATGATACAATTATTATAAAGACGATAATTGTATCGAGTGTAGGTCATCGTGTGCCATATTAGTTGGTTGTCCTCTTAACTAAAGCATGTGGTGACATGGATATGACATATGGATGATATGTAGGAATACATTTTACTGAGCATGATCACTTTCAGAGCACTCTATTGTCAAGGGTTGCTTTGATGGGATATGGGTATATGTGTCCCTCTGACTTGAGGCTGTCTTGGTGACTTGCAAGCAACTCACTATATTTTGATGTCGGACTATCTAAATTTTTAATTTAGAGATGGAAGATTTTTGGATATAGTCAAGTACTTGTGAAGTCTGGGTGTGAGTCAAGATGGGATTGACTATTCCAAATAAAATTGAAGATGATGCATCATCGTATTTCAATTTAACAAAACTTTGGCTAAAGTAGTCCTAGTGAGGAGTCACGAAATTTTTGAGATTGAAATACAATGTGGACTACTTATTCTAGGTTGACAGTTTAATCCTAAGTCATCCTTGAGCATCGAGTGTCAAAGGGATGGATTATATGGTAACTATATCCACATAGATCTAGAGTGTTGTTGGATATACATTTGACCTATCTGGATGTCAGAAACCATTGCTAGATGGTAACATTGATTAGTACAGGATTTGATTATTGTGCTACCGACTTAGGTTCAAACCTATGGGATCACACACATAAAAGTACCATCTCATCAAATGACTGATCGACAATTATGAATTGTTGAAAGATTTAATTATCAATGTGATTGATGATTAATCTTTTGCAAAGATTGTAATAAATTATTTACTAATGATTGATAAATTAAAAAAAATTAATTAACAATTTGATTGTTAATTGGCTTAATTTGATTGAGCAATGGAGATTGGATCAAGTCTAATTGAATTGGATTCAGTTAGATTGACTTTGGGTTGGTTGGATGCTATCTTATTAGATAACAGGACTTGTTTCAGTTGGTCTCAAAAATACAAATCAAATTTTGAGTTGAATAAGATTCAATTAGTTTGATATAGGCTTTGATTGGATCAAGTTCTATTGAATAAAAAAATGCTTCCCATAGATAGGATCTTAATCTAACTAATTCTCTAATTAGATTAGGGTCTAATTGGTTTTATAATTAGGTTAGGACTTAATTAGTTAGTTTGTTATAACTAATTCTTAAGTTAGTTAGGATTGAGTCCAAGAATTAATTAGAGTTTGATCAAAATTCTTGAATCCTATTTGAAATAGGGCTGAACCAATTCTTAAACCCACCTATTTAAGATCGCTCCATGCCTAAACTCCTCTTTAACATAAGTATTCATGCCCCACATAAGGTCCCACATCCTCCCCTCTCTTTCATGTAAAAAAAGGGGTGTCTCCTCCTCTTTTGGTCGCCAAAAAGAAAGGAGGGGTGTCCAAGAGTTGGATGCCCTATATCTCATGCATCTAGGCTTCCTTCCCAACCCCTTTTGAAGAGATTTTGTGAGGCTTTTATTGCTGGTTCTTAGATATCAAAGAGCGCTTCTCTTGTTGATTCTACAGTAGAAAATTAGAGAAGAAAAGTTCTTCCCAATGAGAGAATGAGAAGGAAGAAGAAGGGTCTTCTTTCTTGTGTGCAGCCTTGGAGAAGGAGTTCTTCTTTCAATTTTTTTTTAAATTTTTTTTAGGATAAATATCAGATTAAATTTAATTTTTAACATAAAAATTTAGAGAAAAAATATCAAAATAATCTGGTTGGGTGTTTGGGGCTTTCTAGGGCTCTAGATCATGGAGAAAAAGGAAGAAGAAGGGAGAAGAACGGTTCTTCTCTTGGGTCTTTCTTTTAAATTTTTCTAGAGTATGAGAATTTATATTATTTTTAGCATGAAAAATTATATTAGATCTGATTTTTATTATAAAAAATTAGAGAAAAAAAATTCTTCATAAAGGTGTGAAAGGTAGAGAGAAAGATTCTCTCTTGTGTGTGGGAGAATTGAGAATATTCTTCTCTTGATCTCTATCGTAAAGATCTGATGTCTGAATCTAGAAAAAAAAAGAGAATCTTCTTGTTCTTCATCTTCTTCATGTTCCTCTTAAATAAGCCAAAGCATGATGTCTTCATGAGCTAGTACTCCCGAGGTCATCGATCAGCGTAAGGGCTTCGTTTGGATACCTATAGAGATTGGACACGTATGTGGCTATCGAGCATCATGAAGAACCAACTACCATAGATTTCAAATATGATGATCTACTATCTGCGCTTAGGTATAAAGTTTTAGACTCAATTCATATTTAGGTATGATCTAAATATAATTCAGATATGATCTGATTTGATATAGATATGATCTATATTTGCTAAATTTTAGATTTTAGATTTACATACATGTATATTAGTTCATATCATAGATCCTATATGGTAGTTTTAGATTTGATCTATATATGCATTGTAGATTAAATTGTTTAATCTATGCATGTTCTGCTGTAGAATTTTAAAAATGCACGCACAAAACCACCACACTTCCTTTCAAGATCAACCTTAGTTTTTTTTTTTATTATGGTTTGGCCAACCAGGAGTAGCAGGTTGAAGGTGGAGGTTGAGGGGATTGAAGGGAAGGGATGTTTCCCAAGGTGGAAGGCTTAGGTGCATAATTTGTTGATCCAACCTTGGTTGGAGGCGGTCTTGAAGGAAAGATCGGGGTGCATGGCAGTTAGGCGATAGGGATCTCTAGGGGAGAAGGGCAGTGTGGGGTCTATTCGATGGATGAGGAGAGTTCACCCAAGGGATAGTGGTCGTAGGGAAGCTGAAGAAGTGACTACAGCCTTTGGGTATAAGAAGGTAGGGAAGTAGTCAGGGATGCTTTCAGTGATTCGACCAGAGCAGGGATTTGCAAAGCCTTGGGTGATGGAAATAGTAGATCCATAGAGTGTCGCAGCTGGTTCAGAGGAGGAGGAGGTTGTCTGGTGCTTTTATAGGAGTTTGCAGAGTGCAGAAGATGCAAAATGACAGTAGTGACGGTGGAGGTTCAGCAGGAGGTCCAGTATGACAGTGCTGGGCAACTGACCTCAGATCCAATTTTGTCTTCTGTGGAGGCACTGGAAGGAGTCACGATTTAAATGAAGCACCAATCAGAGCTGCCTCAATAGGTAGAGGATGGTTTGGTATAAGTTTAGAGCCTAGGGGTGCAGGGATGGAGCCCATTTCTAGCACCAACAACAGCGATGCACAGCATGGTTCTACGCGAGATGTGTTAGATGTATGTCTTAGAAGTCAATTATTGGTTGACACATTATTCTTTCTATGATACAAATTTATATTTAAACTATTGATTTAATCAATATGAAATATTTTTTTTTAATTAAGTGTTATGTGTCTTTGAATCATCTTTGAAATTGATATTACGATACATATTCTCAACTGTTGAGAATTAGAGATATGTATGATCAATTTCTAAATTACTCTCAGTCATAGAATAGTTAAGGAAATGATGATCCATCCAGATAGACTAGCATATGGTTTGCTTCATTCAAGATAGATGAATCTCGAGTCTATAGTGTAGAGATATTGAGTGGCAAGTATGGATAGTTGTTAGAGAACAACTAGTATTGAGTGTGACCATAAGAGAGATCACATGGATTTCTATCCAATTATCAGTGATTATCTTAAGGCTGTAGTTATGTACAAGACTATTGTAGTTTGACTACACATAAGTATTGACTTAATTATGAGTTTTCATAGTGGATGTTGGCTTCAGTTGGTTGAGCTGTGGATGCAAGTGTGCATCTAGATGGGATCTATTGACTTTGATAGAGAAGAGTAGTCTTATGAGATTTGAGAAGCTAAGTCTACAAGTCTATATCCATAGTAGTATGATTAATGAAAAAAAAATTATTTAAAATCACTATTGGACTTGAGTTGATCGAATCTATCATATGATGATGATGAGCTTTGAGATTTATCGATAACCTGCCATCTAGTCGGGACTCACGATAGAGGGACTATATCACATATTAACTATACCTAGAGATTTTATTTGGTTCTATTAGATTGCCACTATATGTTGCTAGATATTATTGATGGATTGTGAGAGCTTAATAGGATCATTCTGGATCAATGATCTATGTCGAGTTGGAGTGAAACTGTTTGGATCCACTGAAAGAGATTTCAGTAATATTTATGATAGAGATCATGGTATATCTTACTATCAGATAGAATTGAACCTATGGGGTTACACATTAAAGGGAGAAGACTTAGATTGGTTTAAATTGGACTTATGAAGTATTAATTTATATGGATTTAGAGAAATTCTATTGAGTTCATTTTAACCTTGCTAGCATCTAGGTGAACCCATTTCCTCTTGTGGTTGATTTGCTTATATGATAAGCTGTAGCCAATTCCTACACTTGATTTGAACCTAATTAAATTTGATTCAATGGGCTCCAATGGTTGGATGCTTAATTTATGATTTTGATTAAATCAAAAAAGAATTTCTTGATTTTACTCATCTTGATTTGATAAAAAATATTTGAAGTGAATTTATGAAACCATATGGGCTGATTTGAGAGCTTTTAATAGGATCACATATGATGGGATGCCCAAGCCCAATATGGGTGTGGATCAAGGATGGGTGGTGCCCCATTTATTTGATCCAAGTATTTTAATGCTAGGACTTTTAATATGATTAGGAAGAGGGATCTTAATTTGATTAGGATACCTTTATGTTGTCTATTTAAAGAGTTCTAGTTCTACCTCTCTTCATATCTCATATTCTTGCATCCTTGCCGCCACCCTTATTGTGCCCAATGCCTCCTCTCCTCTTCCTCTTGAAAGAAAAGTGCCTTATAAGCCAATCGCAAGTGTGTTGCGATGGGACTTTCTTTACAATTTTTTAACTCATGAAATGATATTTGTTATTATTTGAGGCATTGATTCATCATATTAGCTGCATCTTATTATGTCTAAGATTATGATAAACCCCAAGGATTAAGATAAAGATTTTAGAAGACATAAATTGATCATGCTAGTGAGACCTAAAATCTTAAAATCCTAATATTAAATATTCCTGATCGTAGGAGCATTGAGTCAGGGATCAATGTTCCTGATAGACTGGTAAATCCTATGTATGCTAAATGGAGAGGGTGGCAGATCTCACTAGCCATTTGTGTGAGACACTAATATAAGTGTTGGGTATAAAATAACCCCAGTCAAAGTTCGTAAGAGGCCAACCCTCCCAGGACTCTTCCGGCTTCCGACCTTGTGCGGCGTCTTTTTGAACTCTCCTGACCGTCCGAGCTTCCACAGTACCATCCGGACTCCTCCAGCAGTCAACCTTCCATAGTGTCCTCCAGATTCCTCCAACAAACGAACTCTTATCGTATCCTCCGGACTTCTCTAATAATGAGCTCCTTCAGTCGTCTATCGGACTGCTCCAAATGCTCTCTGGGCTTCACTATCAGTCGATTTTCTATAGTGATCGACTACTCTCTGAATCTCTTCCAGATTTCCTCCTGTCACGATCAACTTTACTCTGAGCTTCTTTCAGACTTCATCAATGTTCGGGCTTCTCCAGCAGCAGGACTTCTACAGTAGCCAAACTCCATCCAAGTTTCTACAGTGGTCGACCGCCTTTCAAATTTCATCCGAGCTTCTACAGTAAGCGAATTCCATCCAAACTTCTATTGCAAGCGGACTTCATCCAAGTTTCTACGGTAAGTGGACTTCATCCGAGCTTGTACAATAAGTGGTCTCCATCCATACTTCCACGGCAATCGATCTCCATCCGAGCTTCTACAGTAAGCGGCCTCCTACAAGAATCGGACTCCATCCGAACTTCTACAGTGGAAGGATTCCAGATGAACTTCTACAATGGACGGGCTTCAGCAGTCAGATTTCTATAGTGACCGACTATCTTCGATGTCTTCCGTACCTCTCCAGCCATCAACCTTCAATAGCACCAACCAGACTTCAACAGTGCCAACCAAACCCCTCCAACGGATAAATTCCCTCCAAACCCCTTCAGCGGTCGACCTTCCACAGTGTTTTCCAGACTCCTCCAGCGGATGAACTTCCACAACACCTTTCGAATTTGGCTATTAGTCAACCTTCTACCAGATTCCTCATGCAACCGGACCTCTCCAGTGGATAGTCTTCAGATAAGCTTCTACATCAGACAAATTCTAGACGGACTTCTCTAGCAATCAAACTCCAGCCGGATTTCTCCAACAGAAAGTTTCCATCTGGGCTTCTACAGCAAATGACTTCCATCTGCAGCATCAACACCTAAAGCACCCAACAACAGTTAACCCGTCAGCAACCTTGAAAATATTCGAGCTTCTCTTAGATTGCTAAGACAGAGAGCTATTTCGCTCCACCAAATGTCCCAACCGAGCTTCAGCCGTCCGGCCCGAACTCTCCAGCAAGTCACGACAACGGACACCACTCCACTCTCTATAACAAACTCCATGTGGCCCCACCACTCTCCGGTAAGTCACGATAACGGACACCACTACTCTTCGTAACAAACTCCATGTGGCCCTGAATGGCCCACTACCAGGCAGTTACGGACGTCGCTATCAATTGGTTATGCTCTTCCATCTATAAAAGAGACCCTCTAGATATGTTCTCCTCTAAGCTCTAAGCACTATCTCTAAACTCTGCTAAAATTCCATTCGAGTGCTCCATTTCTATTAAACCAGAGTACTGACTTGAGCATCGAAGGATCTTGTTGGAGCATCCCCAACTCCGATTTAGACTTTCCTTGCAGGTCCCGACGGTGGCCGTGATTCCCTCGACTTCAGCTTCTCCGGCATCGACGAAATTCTGCACCAACAATAAGGATGTGGGTGCTCATTTGAGAAATGAGTCCACTGAATTGACTCGATGAAAGAGAACATCTTATGAAAGCCTTATTTGCATGTCAAAGATAGTTTTCTAAGTGAGAGTTGTGCAAGTAATCTTTAGACCTGAGACCACCATGAAATCTTGTGTATAGGAATCCATATTTTGGTTCATACCCAGGTATGGCATTAAGACATGTACGGGGTGTTCTAGATATGGTGGAGTGTGTATGGAGGTTGTGAGTAGGTCAATATGGAATCAATCACTCCTAATAAGAGGAGATCGCTTCCTGTGTATTCTCAATCCTAGATGACTCAAGAAAAGTCTTTTGGCCAAAATCAGGAAGGAGATTAGAAAGAGTTTCTGAGTTTTTTCATTGGAGTCATCATTGGTTAATTGAGAATCGATATGAATATGTGTTTGAGTTTGACATGATTCCATACTCATGAACATATTCAGGGTGCAAGGATGATCGAAGGATTGAATTGCATGGTAATTTGCCACTGAAGGGTAGATTTAGTATTTTTCCTAAATTTTATATCTTCTGAGTAGTCATGATATATTGCTAGATGTCAATCTTAATTTATAAATTTTTTATCAAATTAAAGAGTTTAATTCGATCACCAATTAGAAAGAATTCTAATTGTTGAACTCGGATTAGCTCGATTGGACCTAAATCAATTAGATTGAAATCTAATCAAATTTGGTCAACCTATACCCAGACCTACTGTCGGCTATATGTGGAACCCAATGGGTCAAACACATATAAAAATTGGCCAAGGACCCTTTTGAAAAAGGTTGATTGGAATTTTGGATTCAATCAGGATTTCGGTAAGTATGCTAGCACGTGTGGAAACCCTTACTCCTTTGAAGACCAATTTGGTCCCATCCCTTGCTAATTAGCTAGCCCAATTTGGTATACATTTGGGTCATGTCATGATACCTGAAAGCAGCCCAAATTGGGGCACCACATCCCATGTTAATGTCAAATATGAAGAGTCCAAGTTGTGGTGGACTCTTGGTGTAAAACAGGTTCTGCCTACAAGTGTTGGCATGGGTAGAAGAAAAAATTTATTTTTTTATGAGATTAAATTATGTGTGATAGCTCACATCACCTTCCATCCTCTGATGCACATCTCAAAGTATGAGATATATTTTTTCTAGAATTTATGGGGTAGAGAAAAAATTGAAAAAAGAAGGTTTGATAATTTTTCTAGAATTTTTTCAGACTTATCTGGATGCCAAACGGATGCCATAAGTCAGTCTTAATGCCTGTGCGCGTGGTGATTAGCACTCGCATGAAGAGGTGCAAGGATAGCATCCGTCTGTGAGAATTTTATCACTATTTTTAATTTTCTAAAATTTAAATTGAATCTCCAATCCACATGGATTTTTAAAGATTTTTTTGATTTGAGAAGGGATATGAAAACATCCCTTCTTTGGTTGCATGCGTGCAGATCAGGGTGCCGATCGACGTATCATGGATAAGAGTCCTTCTGCTTGAAGGAACTTTTATCTCTGATAATTAGATCAGATATGCCTTTTGGATAAGGTATGTCCCTTTCTTTTGGTGTCCCTCTGGTAGCTATAAATAGGCTGGGGTGCTGGGTATCCAAAAAATCTAAGAGGGGTTTTCAATTTCTCTCCTGTTGCTCTCTTTTCTTTCTTACAACCTATCTTAGTTTTAGGACAAGGCTTTGGGATTTAAGACAAAGACATATCTAATCCTAACAAGGGTTGTAAGGGTCCTAAATAAGGAGAATCAGAAGTTCAGAGAAGATTCTAAATGGGTGAGGTCAGGTTCTTGAAGAAACTTGATCGATACGAGGCTAGTCGAGTTCTAGGGGCTAGAACTCTTGAAGCAAGGTGAAGAAGGAGTGCTATCTTTGGTTCAATTTCTGTGTGGATCACCATTGGAGGGCGGACACTTGGATACCTTATAAAAATTGAGATTAACGCTATAGGTATTCTTCTTATCCTAATTTATATTTATTATACTTTGATTATTATAGTCAAGAGTTTCTAGGCATTGGGGCTTCCGATGCATTGGGTGTTTTGAATGAAAATTTTAAATACCTAACCCTTCCGCTGTGCCACTGAAACCCAATAGTGGTATCAGAGCCTATCTTGATTTATGTAATCAAAGATTAAATTATTATCTTGATTGTGATCAAGCATGAGTTTTTTGTTTGATTCAAGTCGGGTCAAGAGTTGAACCCGATTGAACATCCAAACCCTATCATGTCTTAGAGATATGTTTTAAATATAAAATACATGATGTATGTGTAAAATTTTCTTAGTAGAATAGTACTCTAATTGGAGTTCATCACCAGGCCATCCGGTCATAAGAGCAAGTAGGGTTTAGACATCCTCTCTTCCTATTTAATAGGATACTCTTATGGCATGTAGGGGTGCCACTGTGATGTTCCAAAAAAAAAATCGTGAAAAGAGTGTTTTATATTCATGTATGTTATTAGAACTTCATGCATATATGATATGCTTGAGATGTTTAGTTATAATCATATTGTATGATTCTGCTTCTATATCTTAGAGATATGATAAAATACCATAATTAGTTATTATGATTATTAAGATACAACTATTATAGTACATTCTTGTGATAGATTGAATTAGGATGTGTTTGAGACCATTAAAACCCTCATAAAAATCATATTAAGTCGTAGTGTTATGAATCAGAAGCTGACTTATTTTTTTGAATCGATTAATTAATTGGAGTCTAAGGAGTGTTTCAAGTACGGTGGTTATTTAATTGGTTCTATTGCTGGCCTAGCCAATTTTATTGATGTCTAAGAAAAGCAATGGGGGGACCCCCACCAATCTTAACACTTTTTTGGTCAATTAGATTAGTTCAAATCTTGAATGAAGGTAGCTTAGTATTTTAAACACTACTAAGGACCTTCCTTCATACTAGGTTAATGTTACATCATGAACTATGGCTAGTTTGTTGTGTTACCATAAGGCTTGTTATAAAAATTGATATAACATAATCCTGGTGCATAAAAGATTCTTACGATAATTTTGGATATACTACTTTGTTGTGGTAACACAAGGGCAATTATATTCGATTTTGACCGTATTGAAATGAAGGGTCTGACTTAACTAAAATATTATAACTTGTTGTGTTAACACAAGGCTAATAATATTTTAGAGGCCAAGAAAAAATATTGAGAATTGCATGAGATGTAATTGGAAAGAGTTTCCTACTTATGAACTCGTAAGAATTTATTGTGTTAACACAAGATTGTTATGAAGAATTAGGATCTCAATTCCACTAAGATAAATATAAAATATATCTCGTTTATCATAAGAGAGGGCTATGGTATCTGATAAAATAGTGGGAGACATAACTAATTTTAAAAGTCCTCATCTGGTTATACATGTCAAACATGAGTGATCTGCTTATACTATTATTTTATATAGATTTAAGTTTACATTATGGCTTCTTTATTTTCACCCCATGATACCATAAATAAAACTATGTTGATCGATACAACTATATGGATTGGTTAAGAAACTTGCAAATTAGCTTTATATCAGAAAATAACTTCGATGTTTTGGATATTTCTGATCCTAGATTGGTCAGTAATAATGAGAAGGTAATGATGTCCGTATGGATATGATTTATGAAAAATTTAGACATTAGGAGTATAATTGCAAGAATTATCTTGCAAGATTGAAGCAGGGTGCAAGTGTAACACCAAAAGATATGTATATGATACAGACCTATTTTTTATTGAGTGATTCAGACTCTGATATTTGAATATTGGATACCATCTGTGGATCGCACATTTATAATTTATTACAGCGATTATAGAATATCAAAGGTCTAAAAAGAGGTGACCTCGAGCTTTATAGCGTAAGTGGAGAGTCTATTAGCGCAAAGATTGTGGGAACCTATATGCTTGATTTACCTTCGGATAAAACTTTAGAATTAAAAGACTATTATTACATGCCAAAGATTATTAAAAATATTATTTCTATACCTTTGTTGGTAAAATAAGATTATAAAATAAGGCTAATAAAAAATGGATGCTCCATTTTTTTTTAATGAATTTTATGGCAGTAGTTAAATTGATAACAATCTTTTAATTCTTGTACTCAATAAAAATATTTTTTATATTAAAAGAAATATGAAAAGAAAGAGAGAAAATATGAATGTCACATATCTTTGGCATTGTCGCCTGGGTCATATTAGTGAGTCAAGGATAAATAAGTTATACAAAGAAGAATTCTTTGATCCAAATGATTATGAATCATTGGGGACTTATAAATCTTGTCTCATAGGTAAGATGATCAAGACTCTATTTTCTTAATATAGAGAGAGAATAAGTGAGTTGTTAGCTTTAGTACATATAGATGTATATGGACTGATAACAAGTCAGATCAGAAGAAGATACTCCTATTTTATTACCTTTACAGATGATTTATTAAGGTTCAGATATGTGTATCTTATGAAATATAAATTCGAAGCTTTTGATAAGTTCAAGGAGTATCCAGGTATGTTCAAAAAACAAACTGGAAAAAATATCAAAGTTCTTCGATCTGATCAAAGAGGAGAGTACTTATCCAGTGAATTTTTTGATCATCTTAAAAGTAAAGGTATTCTCTCTGATTGGATCCCTCCTTATATACCTTAGTTAAATGGTATAGCAGAAAGGAAGAATCACACTTTAATGGATATGGTGCGATCTATGATATGCTTCACCGATCTCCCAATATCTTTCTAGGGATAATGCCTTAGAGACTACCACATATATATTAAACAGAATGCCTTCAAAGTTTGTTGCAAGCACTCTATATGAGATATGGAATGAAAAGAAGCCTAATCTTAAACATCTTAAGACTTTGGACTGTCCTACTTATGTCAAAAATATTTTTGGACATAAGCTTAATACTAGCTCAGACAAGTGTAGGTTTGTAGAGTATCTTAATGAAATTAATAGATATTATTTCAATCACCCTACTGAACAAAAGATGTTTGTTAGTAGGCACGCTACTTTTTTGAAACATGAATTTATCCAAGGAGGCAGTGAGAGGAATATTGAATTTCTGAAAGTTCATGATCTACAAACCGATCCAGAAATACCAGTGGAGATCCTCAATCAAAAGTACCCAAGAATAAGGTACATCCACTATACACACCTCTTCTCTGAAGGTCAGATAGAGTGCGTCAAGCATCTCTGAGATATAATTTTATCATTGAGAATAACAATTCTATCAACATCATTCAGGATGTTGATCCACTGTCCTATTCGAAAGCTGTCATGAGTAGAGACTTGGACAAATAGCTGAAAGCTATGAAATCTGAGATGGACTTGATGAATACCAACTAAGTGTAGACCTTGATTGATGCACATGAGGGTGCGACCCCAATATAGGGTGCAAGTGGGTCTTCAAAAGGAAGATCAGAGTAGATGGCTAAGTAGAAACCTACAAAGCTAGGTTAGTGGCGAAGGGTTTCAGTCAAAGACAAGGAATTGACTATGATGAAACCTTCTCACCAGTGGCTATGCTCAAGTCCATCCGAATTTTGCTTGTAATAGCGGCATACTACGATTATGAAATCTGGCAGATGGATGTCAAGATTATTTTTCTTAAGAGTAATCTAGAGGAAGAGGTCTATATGACTCAGCCAGAGAGATTTGTCTCAAGTGGGAGAGCAAATCAAGTATGCAAGCTAATGAGATCCATCTATGGATTGAAGCAAGTTTCGAGGAGTTGGAACATCTGATTTGATATGATAGTCAAAGAGTTTGGCTTTATCAAAAATATAGATGATCCATGTGTATATAAGAAGACAAGTGGGAGTGTTATTATCTTCTTGGTTCTGTATGTTGATGATATATTGCTCATTGGGAATGATATCTCAATGATGCAATCAGTCAAGACTTAGCTATCGAATAAGTTTTTTATGAAAGACTTGGGTGAAGCATCCTATATACTGGATATAAAGATCTATAGAGATAAATCTAAAAGGATGTTAAGCTTATCCCAATCACAGTACATAGATCTCATATTAAAGAGATTTAATATGGAGGCAAGTAAGAGGTTACCTGCCTGCAAGTCATGGTATACATGTCTCTAAGAGAATGTGTCCTAAGACACCAGAAGAGAGAAAAAAGATGAATGAAATCTCTTATACTTCAGCTGTGGGATCAATTATGTATGCCATGCTATGTACCAAGCCTGATGTAGCTTATGCTTTGGGCATAGCTAGTAAATTTCAGGCTGATCCAAGGAAAGATCATTGGAAAGTAGATAATAGCAAGTCAATATCAGGGTATGTGTTTATCCTAAATGATGGGTTAATAAGTTAGAAGAGTTCCAAGCAGTAGATAGTAGCTGACAACTACTGAGCCAGAGTATGTTGCTGTTAGTGAAGCTATTAAGGAAGCTGTCTGGATGAAGAAACTCATCATGGATTTAAGAGTCATTCCTAAGATTGAAGGACTGGTGTCACTTTATTTTGATAACACTGGGGCCGTTATTCGAGATAAGGAACCTAGGTCTTATTATAAATCCAAGCACATCTTTAGACGTTTCTATCTCGTTAAAGATAAGATGTTATCTTTGAACGAGTAGACAGAAAGAACAATATAGCTGACCCATTCACTAAGGCCATACCACAGCAGCTATATGATCGCCATCTTGATTGTATGAGATACAAAGGCGATTGGCTTTAGTGCAAGTGAGAGATTGAAAGAAAAGTGTCCTATAAGCCAATTGCAAGTGTGTTGTGATGGGACTTTCTTTACAATTTTTCAACTCATGAAATGACATTTATTATTATTTGAGATATTGATTCATCATATTAGTTGCATCTTATTATATCTAAGATTATGATGAATGCCAAAGATTAGGATAATGATTTTAGGAGACATGAATTGATCATGCTAGTGAGATCTAAAATCCTAAAATCTTAATATTAAATATTTTTGATCGTAGGAGAATTGAGTCAGAGATCAATGTTCCAGATAGACTGGTACATCCTATGTATGCTAAATGAAGAGGGTGGCAGATCTCACTAGCCACTTATGTGAGACACTAATACAAAGATGTGGGTGCTCATTTGAGAAATGACTCTACTAAATTGACTCGATGAAAGAGAACATCTTATCGAAGCCTTATTTGCATGTCAAAGATGGTTCTCTAAGTGGGAGTTGTGCAAGTGATCCTTAGACCTGAGACCACCATGAAATCTAGTGTACATGAATTCATATTTTGGTTCATACCCAGGCATGGCATTAAGATATGTTCGGGGTGTTCTGGATATAGTGGAGTGTGTATGAAGGTTATGAGTAGGTCAACATGGAATCAATCACTCCTAATAAGAGGAGATTGCATCCTGTGTATTTTCAATCCTAGATGACTCGAGAAAAGTCTTTTGGCCAAAAGCAAGAAGAAGATTAGAAAGAGTTTCTAAGTTTTTTTATTGGAGTTATCATTGGTTAATTAAAAATCGATATGAATATGTGTTTGAGTTTGACATGATTCCATACTCATGAACATATTCAGGGTGTAAGGATGATCGAAGGATTGAATTGCACGGTAATTTGCCACTGAAGGATAGATTTGGTATTTCCATCAAATTCTATATTTTTTGGATAGTCATGATATATTTCTAAATGTCAATCTTGATTTATAAGTTTTTGATCGAATTAAAAAGTTTAATTCGATTGCCAATTAGAAAGGATTCTAATTGTTGAACTTGGATTAGTTTGATTAGACCTAAATCGATTAGATTGAAATATAATCAAATTTGATCAACTTATACCCAGACCTACTGCTGACTAGATGTGAAACCCAATGGGTCACACACATATAGAAATTGGCTAAGGACCCTTTTGAAAAAGGTTGATTGGAATTTTGGATTCAATCAGGGTTCCGATAAGCATGCTAGCACGTGTGAAAACTCTTGCTCTTTTGGAGACCAATTGATCCCATCCCTTGCTAATTAGCTAGGCCAATTTGGTAGACATTTGGGTTAGGTTGTGATACCTGAAAGTAGCCTAAATTGGGGCACCACATCCCATGTTAACGGAAAATATGAAGAGTCCAAGTTGTTGTGGACTCTTGGTGTAAAACAGGTTCTGCCTACAAGTGTTGGCATGGGCAGAAGAAAAAAAATAATTTTTCATGGGATTAAATTATATGTGATAGCTCACATCACCCTCCATCCTATGATTCACATCTCAAAGTATGAGATATATTTTTTCTAAAATTTATGGAGTATAGAAAAAATTAGAAAAAGAAGGATGTCTCACGCATACGCGCAGAAGCATTGCATCTCTCTAGGATTTAGAGAGTCCTTATCCTAATAAAATGCTTTCAAATTGGAATTATTTTTGATGATGACATTTTTTACTTGATAATATATTTTTGATAATTTTTCTAAAATTTTTTCAGACTTATCTGGATGCCATAAGTCGGTCCTGATGCCTACACATGTGGTTATCAGCACTCGCATGAAGAGGTGCGAAGATAGCATTCTTCTGTGAGAATTTTATCACCATTTTTGATTTTCTAGAATTTAGATTCAATTCTCAATCCATGTGGACTTTTGAGGATTTTTTTGATTTGAGAAGGGATGTGAAAACATCCCTTCTTTGGTTGCATGCGCGTAGACCAGGGTGCTGATCAACGTATCATGGATAAGAGTCCTTCTGCTTGAAGGAACTCTTATCTCTGATAATCAGATCAGATATGCCTTTTGGATAAGGCATGTCCCTCTCTTTTGGCATCTCTCTGGTGGCTATAAATAGGCTGGGGCACTGGGTATCCGAAAAATCTAAGAGGGGTTTCCAATTTCTCTCCTACTGCTCTCCTTTCTTTCTTACAACCTATCTTAGTTTTAGGACCAGGCCTTGGGATTTAAGACAAAGCTTTATCTGGTCCTAACAAGAGATGTAAGGGTCCTAAAGAAGGAGAATTAAAAGTTCAAAAGAGGTTCTAAGAGGATGAGGTCAGGTTCTTGAAGAAATTTGATCGGTACGAGGCTAGTCGAATTCTAGGAGCTAGAACTCTTAAAGCAAGGTGAAGAAGGAGCGCTGTCTTTGGTTCAATTTTTATGTGGATCACCATTGGAGGGTGGATACTTGGACACCTTGTGAAAATTAGGATTAGAACTACAGGTATTCTTCTTATCCTAATTTATATTTATTATGCTTTGATTATTATAGTCAAGAGTTTTTGGGCATTGGGGCTTCCGGAGCATTAGGTGCTTTGAATGAAAATTTTAAACACCTAACCCTTCCGCTGTGCCACCGAAACCCAATACCTCTATCTAGCCCATAACCTATCTCTCTTCAAACATCCTCTCTTTGGATCTTAGGGAGAGGTGGGCTGCAACTATTTTCTTGGTGTCAAAAGTTGGTTCCAAGATTAGTTGGTGTTCCATCTTCAATCTTCTAATTAGTTGGAAGGTTGTTACAATCACTTCTTGATAGTAGTTCTTCTTCATTAGTTGAGGGATCAAGAAAGATTCTTACTTTCTTCAAGAATCAAAAAAGAAAGATCAAAAAGGGTTCAAGGGTTGATCCCTATCCAGACTTGGTTTAAGCCTATTTAGGCCTTCGATTCAAGCAAGCAAGTTCAAGAGAAAATAATTCAGATCGATCCTGTGGATATCCGTAAAGGTAGGACACTTGTATTACTGATTCAAAACCTACTCAACTACAAGATCCAGGGATTAAATTGGATTTGACTCCAGTTACAGGTTTGAGGTAAAGGAGAAAGTGATTCAAATATGTGATTTAATCACAGGGTTTTCTTTATTCATACTAAAATCAGTTTATGTTAATTTCAACATATGAACTAGATCCATAGATATTTTCTGTTAGATTTGTGTCCTAAAACACACTATATAATTTTAGAGTTTAAACTTGTACTTATAATATTTTTATTATCAATAAAGAGCTTTTTCATTCTAATCATATTTATATGTCCATGATTTATCCTAAAAATTAACAAAGATGATTTTTGTATATTCTTAAAGTATTGAAAATTTAAGATATACATTAATTAGTAATTAATTTTTAAATACTCCCAATCAAAGGATCATCACAGAGGATAGTGATCAATCTATTCGAGATCAATGCACAGTTCACCTCTCCTATGGGCAGATGAGTCTCGGATCTGCAGTGTAAGGATAGTAGAGTAAGGGTGTGGGTGGTTGTTAGAGAATAACTTATACTGAGCATGAGCAATATGAGAAATCACATGGATGTCTACTCACTCGTCAGTGGTCTTCTCGATGCTGCAGTAGTATCTGTGGTCCTTTGACCTGCGGTGTCATTGGCTATTTGCAGTGAAGCTATTGAGTTTGTGTTGGGTTTTGGATATTAAGTAAAAAATAATTTTTAAAATTTTTAAAACCATATAAGTCAATAGTGTTAACAATTAAAACTATCGATCTGAAATCCAAATCCTAGAATCACCTTGTCGATGTCGATCAAAATAAAAACAAGCATGCAAAGGAATAGAATTTTATACTTTTACTAAAAATAATATGGCACATTGGTGATCTCCACAAGTCTTTAAAGTAGAAGTCCTCCAACGGTGACCCACATGGAAGTTGGCCAAGGTCCTTCCAAATCGGTGTGCTGCTGCAGCCTTGTCTTCTCAAAAATACTACCGACTTTGAACTCGATGTATGTACACACCAAAGTCCAGTCACCTTCGATCTTACCACCAAAATCATGCCAAGAAGACACTCTTCAGATGTCTTACAACCTAATATTTGATTTTGAGCTCCAACATATGAAAAAATCAAATCCTAGGGCACACTAGCAACACTTGCTAATTCTCTCACCACCCTTCTTACAACTTTTGCCTCTCAATTTTTCCTTGCCTTTTTCTCAAATTTTTTTATAAAATTTTTTCACTCATTTACAAGCCCATTATCTTTGGTTTTCACCCAAAAACCTAGTACTTGGGCCATATGGGATGACCCATATAAATAGGTGACCATGGGACATGAGGAAGGACTAAGGGGCACCAAAGGTCCACTTTCTCACGAGCTGAATAAGTTCACCATGTATGATTTTTGATGTAGGAGAGCCTTCACATAGAAGGACTCCTCCTCTTTTACATCTCATAAAAATCCCATAATAAATTGGCATGAATTCAAAAGGTATCTGGATGTGAATTTAAGGCAACATGTTAAGATAAGAGCCTTCATTAAGAAGGATTCTCCATGTTCACATGCTAATTAGGAGGGGGGCAGCATTTTATTTTGGCATGGAACCTAATGGGCACAAAGGAGTCCTTCCACACTTGAAACTATTCCAAGTTGGATAAGAACCCAATTACAATGGACCTAATCTCATTAGGTCAAAGACAACTAGTCTAGGTTAGGTCAAACACTTTGAACTAAACCAATTTAGGAACTTGGATTAATACAATGTGCTAATATATCAAATTAACCCTTTAAATTTATATTAAATCCTAACTAAATTAGATCAAGATTAAATCTTAAAGTGTGTGACCTATTGGGTTCCAAATCAACCCAGCAGTGGACCCAGACTTTTGATGTAACCCTAATTAGGTCAGCCAAAGAGTCTCAGTCAACTAAGACTCTTCCTAATTGATTCTCGAATTAAACTCTTTTAATTTTGATGAATTTACAAGTCAAAATTGATATCTAGTAATGTGTCATGATAATTTAAAAGATTTAAAATTTTGATAAAAAATTATCAAAATACTCTTCTGTGGTAAGTTATCGTATAATTCAATCCTTCAGTCAAACAATATCCTAGATGAGCTATGGACATAAAAACATATCAAACCCAATGTTTATCCATATGTATCTTGATCAGAAGATGATGATTCAGTTGATGATACATTAAAAATCTTTTTCTAATTATCATCCTGCTTTGGCCAAAGACTTCTAAAATCACTGACCTATGAGATCACATAGGATGTTTGCTTCCCTTATTAGGAGTGACTGATCCCTTATTGATTACTCACAATCTCCATATACACTTCACCATATCAAGAATACCTAATATAAGGATCAAAGAATCAAGTTAGAAAGTGAACCAAAATATGGATTCATGTACATAAGGTATCATGATAATCTCAGGTTAAAGGATCACTTACACAACTCCCACTAGAGAATCGTCAGTTGACATATAAATAAAACTCCATCTAATGTTCTCTCGTAGGTCTATTCAGTGAACTTATTCTCTACTGAGCACCCATATCCTTGTATTAGTGTTACCACATAAGTAGTTGTCAGATCAACCACTCTTATTTCTGAGCATACATAGAACAAACCAGTCTTATCGGTATCATTGATTTCTGACTCAATGAACCAATGATGTAAAATATTTTAGATCGTGGCTATCAAAAATTTAGGTCTCACTGGCGTGATCTCATCACGGTCTTAAAATCATTACCCGAACCTATGGGGTTCATTATAATCTTAAAATAATAAAATACAGCATATAATGAATCAAAAATATTTATTTTATTAAATATATTAATATCAATTACCTGAGTCTGAAAGATAAATTATAGAAAATATCTTATCGCATCTCATATGCGATTGACTTGTAGGATATTATTCTTTCAATCTCTCACTTGCACTAAAGCCAATCACCTCTATACTTGGTGCCCACGCAATCAAGATGGCGGTCAAACTGCTACATTGACAAGGCCTTAGTGAACAGTTTTGCTATATTATTCTTGGTGTCAACTCACTCCATGATCACTTCACATTTTTCGACTATCTCTCGAATGAAGTGGAACTGTCTTAGGATATGCTTGGATTTATGATGAGACCTCGATTCTTTTGCTTGAGCAACTGTCCCAGTATTATCATAATAAAATGGCACTGATTGTTAAATCTCTGGAACCACATGTAATTCTGAGATAAATTTTTTTATCCAGACGGCCTCCTTAGTAGCCTCACTAGCAACAATATACTCAGCCTCAATGATCGAGTCTGCAATAGTTTGTTGTTTGAAACTCTTTCAATTTACTGCACCACCATACAGAGTGAACACATACTCAGATATAGATTTACTATCATCCAGATTAGATTGAAAATTAGAATCAGTATAATCTTTCAGTTTTAAATCAGATCCTCCATATATAAGAAAAATATCTCTAGTCTTTCTCAAGTACTTGAGTATATTTTTTACAGCTTTCCAATGATCTTTTTTGGGATCAGCTTGAAATCTATTTATAATGCCTAAGGTATAAGCCACATCAGGCCTGGTACATAACATAGTATACATAATTGATTCTATAGCCAAAGCATAAGGAATAGAACTCATTCTATTTCTCTTTTCAGGTGTCTTAGGAGATATCTTCTTAGAGAGTTGTATGCCATGACCTACGGGAAAGTAACCTCTTTTACTTCTCTCCATGTTGGACTTCTTTGATACAAGATCAATATACCTAGATCGGGATAAGTCAAGCATCCTTTTTGATCTATCCCTATAGATCTTTATATCAAGTATATAGCACGCTTCACCCAAGTCTTTCATGAAAAACTTTAATGATAGCCATATCTTGATCGATTGCAACATCGGGATATCATTTTCAATGAGCAGTATGTCATCCACATACAAGACTAAGAAGACAACAGCACTCCCACTAGTCTTCTTGTACACCCAAGGTTCATCCATATTTTTGATAAAGCCAAATGATTTGACTGTCTCATCAAAATGGATGTTCCAGCTCCTCGATACTTATTTTAATCCATAAATGGATCTATTCAACTTGCATATCTGATTTGCTCTCCCATTAGAGATAAATCTCTCTGACTGAGTCATATAAATTTTTTTCTCAAAATTTTTATCTAGGAAAGCAGTCTTGATATCCATCTGTCAGATTTTATAGTCATGGTATGCTACAATAACAAGCATTATCTGAATAAACTTGAGCATAGCTACTGGCGAAAAAGATTCTTCATAATCAACACCTTATTTTTGTCTAAAACTTTTTGCCACTAGCCTGACCTTATAGGTCTCTATCTGGCCATCTACTCCAATTTTCTTTTTGAAGACCCATTTGCAGCCTATTGGGATCATAGCCTCAGGCACATCTATCAAAGTCCAAACTTGATTGGTATACATGGAGTCTATTTCGAATTTCATGGTATTGAGCACTTGTCAGACTCACTACTCATGATAGCTTCTGAATAGGTTGTGGGATCATTATTTTGAATGATGTGGGATGTATTATCATTCTCAATGATAAATCCATACCTGAGTGGTATATTATGCACTCTACTTGATCTTCGGAGAGGAGGTGTATGTAGTAGCTATGCCTCAATAATGGACGCATTTGGTTGAGAGTCATTTTGAAAATCCTGGATGGGTTGTAGGTTTTGAACTTCCTCAAGTTCAATAGATCTTTCACTGCCTCCTTCTTGGATAAACACTTTCTCTAAGAAAATGGCATGCCTACCAACAAACACCTTTTGTTAAGTAGGGTGGTAGAAATAGTATTCAATACTCTCCTTGGGATAACCCACAAACCTGTAATTTTTTGATTTAGCAGTCAGCTTATGTCCATCAACATTTTTCACATAAGCCAGACAACCCCAAATCTTAAGATGCTTAAGACTGGATCTTTTTTCTTTTCATATCTCATATGGAGTGCTAGAAACATATTTAGAAGGCATTTTATTCAAAACATATGCTGCGGCCTCGAGAGCATATTCCCAAAAGAATATCAAAAGATTCGTGAAATACATCATGGATCGCACCACATCTAATAAGATACGATTCTTCCTTTCCATAATTCTATTTAGTTATGGAGTGTAAGGAGGTGTCCATTGAAAGAGTATTCTATTTTATTTTAAATAATTGAGAAATTTATTAGATAAGTATTCTCCTCTTCGATCAGATCGAAGAGCTTTAATACTTTTACCAGTTTGTTTCTCCACCATTCTTTGATACTCTTTAAATTTGTTAAAGACTTCAAACTTGTATTTCATTAAATACACATATTCAAACCTAGACTTATCATCAATAAATGTGATGAAGTAAGAGTATTCACCTCTAGCTTGAGTCGATATTGGATAATAAACATCAGTATGTACAAGGTCCAATATATCACTCGCCCTTTCTCCATGTCCAGTAAATAGAGTCTTGATCATTTTTCTCATGAGACAAGATTCACAAGTTTTATATGATTCATAATCATAAGGATCAAAGAATTTATTTTATATAACTTGTTAATTCTCGACTCATTTATATGATCAAGTCGACAGTACCAGAGGTATGTGACATTCACATCCTCTCTCTTTCTTTTTTTCATACTATCAACATGAAGTACATTATCATTAAGTGATAGAAATAAAAAATCATTATCAATATAAGCATTTTCATAATATTTGTTAGAAAAATATATAGAACAACCATTATTCTTTGCTTTTATTTCAAAATTTTGTTCTAATAACAATGGTACAGAAATAATATTTCTAACAATATTAGAAATATAATAACAGGTCTTCAGTTTCAAAATTTTGTCTGAAGATAATTTCAATATCCTGGTTCTTACGGCTTCAGCCTAAATGGACTCTCCACTAGCACTAAATAGCTCGAAATCACCTTTATTCAGTCTCTTTATTTCCTGCAGACCCTGTAATGATTTGCAAAGATGTAAGCCACAGGCGGTATCCAATACTCAAGAATCTGAAATTGACGTACTTAATGATAAGTTAGTTTGTATCATATACAAATTTTTAGCAATATTTGCCGATTTCATGGTTGCAAGGTATTCCTTGCAATTTCTCTTTTAGTGGCCCTTCTTGCCACAGTGATAGCCAGTATCTTTAGCAGAGACCTTCTTCGTCTTCTTCTTAGAGATACCAGCCTTAGGGTTTAGCTTTTTCTTGAAACTCTTCTTATCTTTCTTCTTGTTGATCTTATCGATAAGAAGTACCAGAGCCTTTTCGCTCTTGAAATAGCTCTCTGTAGTTTTCAACATGTTCAGTAGCTCAGGCAGACTAGTGTTTAGTTTGTTCATATGAAAATTTATGATAAACTGAGCGAAGGAGTTAGGGAGAGACTGCAAGATCAAATTTTGGCTCAGTTTACCATCCATGGCAAAACTCAGTTGTCCCAGACGAGTGATCAAATCAATCATCTCCAGAACATGCATTTGCACAGAGGTGCCTTCAGTCATGCGAGCATGGAACAACTGCTTAGATATCTTATATCTAGCAGTTCTACTTTATTCCTCATATAACTCTTTAAGATTAAGGAGGATAGAGGGAACATCCATGTCCTCATGCTGTCTCTGAAGCTCGGTGCTCATTGAGGCAAGCATGATGCATTTGACAGTCACACTATCCTCTTTCCACATCTTATATGTGGCCTTTTCCTCCTCAGATGCCTTTTTTCTGATCATATCAGGTGCAGGTGTATTCAGTATATAGGAGACTTTCTCCTGAGTGAGAATAATTCTTAAGTTTCTTAACCAGTTCAAGTAGTTAGGTCCGATCAATTTGTTCACATCTAGTATGCCTCTAAGTGATAGTAAGGATGTTATATGTACAGTTAATCAACAAAAATACTATATAAGCAGATAACTCATGATGACATGTACAACTAGATTAGGACTTATGTCTAATTATGTCTTCTACTATTTTAGCAAATTTTATAGCCCTCAAGTATGAAAATCGAGAAACATCCTTATGTTTCTTAGTGGGGTTGAGATCTCTATTCCTCATAAACATCTTGTAGATAGCACAACAAGTATTCATGAGTTTAAGAGTAGGTAACTCTTTATCAATTATATCTCATACAATTCTCAATATTTTTTTCTCTTATCTCTAGATCACATATAGTCTTATGGATAGCACAACAAACTATAGTGTTCTAATTAAGTTAACTCTTCAATCTTATATGGTCATACTTAAACAATGCTGCCCTTATGGATAGCACAACAAAGCAACACTATTCAAATATGCCATAAGCATCAATATGCACTTGATCAACATTATATCAATTTCTATAGTAAGCCTTATAGATAGCATAATAAGCTCACTAAGATCTTGACATACTCTGTTGGCCAAGTTTGAAGGAAGGTCCTTGTAGTGTCTACATCACTAATCAATCTAAGTCCAAAATTCAATAAGACCAAATTGGCAAGGTCAGTAGGTGGGAGGATCCTCGTAGCTTTTCTTAGACACCTACAAAGTTAGCCATGCCAGCCTATGGACCTAATTAGAAAACTACTTTTCATACTTTTCTAGACACCAATTGATCAAATGAACTCAATATTTGAATTGAAAGTGAATTCTGACATTACAACTTAATATAATTTTTAGGAGGGTCTTTGAACTGGTCTTGGCACATCCTAACTACAACTACATAAAATGTGCTAAGCATATTATGCAATTTGACATGCTTTTACAAGTCATAATAGCAATCATATAATCATACCAAAAATCATATAAGGGTGCAATAGAAGATATAACATATGTCAAGCATATTCAAGTAATAAAGCAAACTCTAATCAAATTAGGCATGCATAACACCCTTAACCATAAATCGATTTAAGCATCAAGCTACCATGAAAATATAAATTTTAAATTATCATAAATTTATAATTTTAATAACTAAAATTTAAATCCATGGTTCTTATAAAGTCAAAAATAATTTTTGATTCTAAAGATCGATACTAAAAATTGATACAATAATTTTGGTAATATATGAACAAGAACATTTCTATACTACTACTTTGCACTTGTTTGAAGGGTGACTCTGATACCACTGTTGGATTTCAGACATGTAGTGAAAAGTGATTCTTAAAATTTTTAAAATCATATAAATCAATTGCCTTAACAATTAAAATTATCGACCTGAAACTCAAACCCTAGAATCACTTTGCTGATGTCGATCAAAACAAAAACAAGCATGCAAAGGGATAGAATTTTATACTTTCACCAAAAGCAATGTGGCACATTGGTGATCTCCATAAGACTCTAAAGTAGAAGCCCTCCAATAGTGATCCACACGAAAGTTGGCCTAGGTCCTTCTTAACCGACGCACTGTCATAGCCTTGTCTTCTCAAGAACACCGCCAGCTTCGAACTTAAAGTATGATCCCATCAAAACTCAGTCATCTTCAATCTTACCACCAGAAACATGCCAAGAAGATACTCTTCAGATGTCTTACAATCTAGGATTTGATTTTGGGCTCCAACATGTGAAAAAATCAAACCCTAGGGCACACTAGCAACACTTGCTAATTCTCTCACCACCCTTCTTACAACTTTTGCCTCTCAATTTTTCCTTGCCTTTTTCTCAAATTTTTTCCCTCATTTACATACCACTTTTCTCTAGTTTTCATCCAAAAACCTAGCACTTAGACCATATGGGATGCCCCATATAAATAGGTGACCATGGAAAGTGAGGAAGGACCAAGGGGTGCCAACCTTTGGCACTCCACTTTCTCACATAGTGAATAAATTCACTGTATATGATTTTTGGTATAGAAGAGTCTTCACATAGAAGGATTCCTCTTCTTCTATTCCTCATAAAAATCTGATAATAAATTTGTATGAATTCAAAAGTTATCTGGATGAGAATTTAGGCAACACATTAAGATAAGAGCCTTCATTAAGAAGGACTCTCCATGTTCACATGCTAATTAGGAGGGGTGGCATTTTATTTTGGTGTGGAACCTAGTGGGTGCAGAGGAGTCCTTCCATACTTGAAACTATTTCAAGTTGGATAAGAACCAAATTAAAATAGATCCAATCTCATTAGGTCAAAGACAATCGGTTTAGGTTAGCTCAAACACTTTAAACTAAACCAATTTAGGAACTTAGGTTAATACAATATGCTAGCATATCAAATTAATTCTTAAAATTTATATTAAATCTTAATTAAATCAGATCAAGATCAAATCTTAAAGTGTGTGATCTATTGGGTTTCAAATCTAGCCAGCAGTGGATCTAGACTTTCGAGATAACCCTGTTGGGTATAAAATAACCCCAGCCGAAGTTTGTAAGAGGCTGACCCTCTCAGGGATCTTCCGGCTTCCGACCTTGTGCGGCATCTTTTTGAACTCCCTTGGCTATTCGAGCTTCCATAATACCATCCGGACTCCCCCAGCAGTCGACCTTCCACAGTGTCCTCCAGATTCCTCCAACGGACGAGCTTCTATCGTGCCATCCAGACTTCTCCAATAATGAGCTCCTCCATTCATCTACCAGACTGCTCCAAATGCTCTCTAGGCTTCACTATCAGCCAATTTTCTACAGTGATCGACTACTCTCCGAATCCCTTCCAGATCTCTTCCTGCCATGATCGACTTTACTCCGAACTTCTTTCGAACTTCATCAATGACTGAGCTTCTCCAGCAGCAGGACCTCTACAGTAACCAGACTCCATCCAAGTTTCTACGATGGTCGACCGCCTTTCGAATTTTATCCGAGCTCCTACAAGAGCCGGACTCCGTTCGAACTTCTACAGCGGATAGATCCCAGATGAACTTCTATAACAGACGGGCTCCACTAGTCGGATCTCTACTCTGAACTTCTATTGCAAGTGGACTTCATCCGAGCTTCTACAATAAGAAGTCTCCATCCGAGCTTCCATGGCAACGGGTCTTCGTTCGAGCTTCTACAGTAAGTTGCCTCCTTTCGGACTCCTACAAGAACTGGACTCCATCCGAACTTCTACAATAGAATTAAATTTCAGACTCCTCCAGTGGTCAACCTTCCACAGTGTCCTCCAAACTCCTCCAGCGGTCAACCTTCCACAGTGTCCTCGAGGCTCCTCCAGCGGATGAACTTCCACAACACCATCCGAACTCCACTATCGATCAACCTTCTATCAAATTCTTCATGGAATCGGACCTCTGTAGCGGACAGTCTTCAAACGAGTTTCTACATCAAGCAAATTTCAGATAGACTTCTCTAGCAATCAGACTCCTACCGGACTTCTCCAATAGAAAGTTTCCATCCGAGCTTCTACAGCAGATGACTTCGATCTACAGCATCAATGCCTAAGGCACCCAACAACAGCCCATCAGCAATCTCAAAAACATTCGAGCTTCTCTTAGATTGTTGAGATAGAGAGCCATTCCGCTCCATTAGACGTCCCAGTCGAGCTTCAGCCATCCAGTCCAAACTCTCTAGCAAGTCGCAACAACGGATACTACCCCACTCCACCCTTCGTAACAAACTCTGCGTGGCCCCATCATTCTCTGGCAAGTCACAACAACGGACACCACTCCACTCTCTGTAATAAATTTTACTTGGCCCCACCACTCTCTAGCAAGTCGCGATAATAGACACCACTCCACTCTCCGTAACAAACTCTACGTGGCCCTGAATGACCCACTATCAGGTAGTTACGAATGTCGTTGTCAAGCAGTTATGCTCCCCCATCTATAAAAGAGACCCTCCCAAATATGTTCTCCTCTAAGCTCTAAACTCTATCTCAAAACTCTGCTAAAATCCCATTCGAGTACTCCATTTCTATTGAGGTAGAGTACTGACTTGAGCATCGGAGGATCTTGTCGGAGCACTCCCAACTCTAGTTTAGACTTCCCTTGCAGGTCCCAGCGGTGGCTACGATCCCCTCAACTCCAGCTTCTCTGACATCGGTGGAATTCTGCACCAATAGAATTGACACTAGAGGAAGGATTTGTGTCTTCGCAGGATCCTTATTCTTAAAGGAGTACTCAACGGGACTGTCTCTGATCATCTTTTTCGATATTTTCTTTTTCTTCTCCTGCCAGATCCCCACCTGATGCCTCTTCGAAAGGCATCCAGTAGGCGATCTACAGCCTCTGTGGCCAGATCTCAGCGAGATCCACAAGCTCCGACCTCGTCTCTAATTTTTCAGGCTCCTCCTCCTCCGATAACGGTAGTCGGCATGGAGCAGTTTGACCTGCTGGTTCAGCAGGTCAAGGGCCTCACCGAAGCAGTGCAGGTCATGCAGTAGTAGCAGCCGCAGGCATCTGTGCGGCAGGAAAGAGCATCGTCGGAGTTTCAAAATCCGACGATCGGATGACCTGCTTGGGCCAGTCACCCTGTCTTCCTCGGAAAGGGGAAGCAGAGGGTGGAGAGCCCTCCATCTGATCATGATTCCACCCCCAAAGGGTCCCTACCTCCGTTCTGCCAGAAGACCCTCGAGACTCGCAGTCGAGAGGATCTTCTAGATCAAAGGTTCTAGGAGATGAACCGACGGATCGAAAAGCTCTGCCATGCTCCCCCTGCTTACAGTGAGGATATCTATACTGACCCTCCTTTCTCTCAAATGATTATGCAGGAACCAATCCCACCGAACTTCAAGCTCCCCAAATTTGAGAGCTACGATAGAACCTCAGATCCGGTTGACCACCTGGAGGCCTTCCGGATAATGATGCTACTCCATGGCATGCCAGACGCCATCCTGTGTCGAGCCTTCCCATCTACCTTTAAGGGAGTAGCAAGAAATTGATACTCGACACTGAAGCAGGGTACTATCTTCTCCTTTGATCAGATGAGCCACCAGTTCGCTGCTCATTTCGTCAGCAGCCGGCATCCCTGGAGAGGTTCAGAGTCCCTCATCAACATCAAGCAAAAGACGGGAGAATCCATCCAAACATACGTCAACCATTTTAATGCCGCCGCATTGGAGGTCCGAAACTTGGACCAATCAGTTGCAATGGCCGCCTTGAAGAGTGGTCTTCAAAAGAATGATCTTCTATTTTTCCTAAAAAAGAAGTATCTTAGGGACTTCACTGATTTGCTGGCTCAGGCCGAAGGGTATGCCCGAGCAGAGGAAGCCTTCAAGATGAAGGATGAGGAGGCCACGAAGGAGCGACAGGCGGGTGACTCCAGCAAGCCCGCAGCTGAAAAAGGGCTGAGTGAAGCTCGACCACGTTCTCGAACTCCCCCCAGACACAAGCATGTCTGAACTCCTCTCCGAGCTCGTAGGCAGAGGAGCCCGGACTGCAAAGTTCGGCAAAGCTCACCCCCAGGAAGATTCCACAGCTACGCCCCTCTCAATGCTCCAAAAGCCCAAGTGCTGATGGAGGTCAGGGAGCAGCTGCCAAGGCCGGAAAGGATGCACGCACACCTCGAAAAGCATAATCCTAACAAGTTCTGCCTCTATCATCGTGACTACGGCCACGACACGGTGGAGTGTATTCAGCTCTGAGATGAGATCGAGGAGCTCATCAGACGAGGTCGGCTTGACAGATTCATCCGACATCGGTCTGAAGGTAGGGAGGATCGGTCGAGGGCCCTACCACAGCCAGAGCCATCAAAGAGGAAAGAACAGCCTAAAGATTGACCTCCAATCAGGATCATCAATGCCATCTCTGGAGGACCCCGGTGGGGAGCAGCCAGTGGATCGGTCGGACCACCCAAGCGACAGAGGACTGAAGAATCTATAATCTTTACTGAAGAAGATGCCAAGGAGATTCAATTCTCCCATAATGATGTGGTTGTAATTTCTTTAAATATTGGTGACTATGATGTACACCGCATTCTTGTTGATAGTGGAAGCTCTGTCGATATTTTGTTTTACAATGCATTCTCAAAAATGTTCATTCCGGATGGTCGATTAGGGCCGATAAGCTCCCCGTTGGTGGGGTTCACTGGCGATGCTATGCCGGTGGAAGGAGTAATAACTTTAACCATGATTGCGGGTCGGTATCTGAAATAATCTAGAGCACAAGTGGATTTTCTGGTAGTAAGGGTGCCGTCTGCCTACAATGCAATACTCGGCTGACCTGGCCTCAATGCCCTCCAAGCTGTGGTATCGACCTACCATTTGAAATTAAAATTTCCTACTAGCCAAGGGGTCGGAGAGGTCAGAGAAGATCAAGTCCTGGTGAGACACTACTATAACATAGCCCTACAAAGAAATGGTCAGTCTGAACCCTGACCGGTTGATGGATTAGACACTTGCGATGACCTCGCTGAAGAATGGGGTGAGCCGATTGAAGATTTTATCTCAATTCCTTTGAACGATGGGAATGAGGAGCATGTGGTGAAGATCGGCTACAACCTGGAAGATGAGGTACGGACACAGCTCATCAATTTTCTACAAAAGAATGTGGATATTTTTGCTTGGGTTCCGACGGACATGCCGGAGATTGATGCGATAGTCATGGAACACCGTCTAGCTGTTGATCCCAAACATCGATCGATGAAAGAAAAAATCTGAGGTCATGCACCGAAAAGGCAGAAAGCAATAGCTGAGGAAGTTGATAAACTCCTAAAAGCTGGGTTCATCAGAGAAGTCAACTACCTGAACTGGGTCTCCAATGTGGTTCTCATCAAGAAGGCGAACGGCAAGTGGAGGATGTGTATAGACTTTAAAAAGCTAAACAAAGCCTGCCCGAAGGACAGTTATCCTCTGCCCAGAATTGACCAATTAGTGGATGCAACCTCGGGCCACGAGCTTCTCACTTTCATGGATGCATTTTTCGGCTACGATCAAATCAGGATGGCATCGGAGGATGAAGAAAAAACTACTTTTATTACTAACCATGGTCTTTATTGTTACAGGGTCATGCCTTTTGGCCTAAAAAATGCAGGGGCGACCTATCAACGACTGGTGAACAAGATCCTAAAAGAACAGATCGGCTGTAATATGGTGGTCTACGTGGACGATATGCTTATAAAAAGCAAATCCTCAACGAACCATGTCGTCGACCTTGAGAAGACCTTCAGTGTCCTCTGAAAATACAAGATGAAGCTGAACTCAGCCAAGTACGCTTTTAAAGTGACCTCAGGGAAATTCTTGAGCTTTATAGTATCGGGGTGCAGGATCGAAGCAAATCTGAAAAAAAATTCATTCCATCTAGGAAATGACTGCCTCAAAGTCAATAAAGGAAGTTCAGCGCCTTACTGGGAGAGTAGCAGCTCTGAATCGCTTCGTCTCAAGATCGGCCGAACGATGCCTACCTTTCTTTCAGACTCTTAAGCAGTTGAAGAACTTCTGTTGGACCACTGAATGTCAGCAAGCATTCGAAGAATTGAAGAACTACCTCAGCTCACCTCCACTATTGACAAAATCCGAACTCGGAGAGGAGTTGTTCCTGTACCTGGCGGTCTCCCCTGTGGCTCTCGCAGCAATTCTGATTAAGGAAGAAGCAAAAATTCAACGGCCAATCTACTACATAAGTCGAGTATTGAGAGATGCCGAAATCAGGTATACTAAGTTAGAGAAACTAACTTACACCTTGTTGATTGCAGCTCGAAGTCTCCGACCTTACTTTCAAGAACACACCATAATACTGCTCACCGACCAGTCGATTAAGGCAGTTCTGCATCGAGCAGATGCTTTCGAAAAGATAGCAAAATGGACAGTCGAGCTCATAAAATTCGACATCAACTATCAACCTCGACCGATGATAAAAGCCCAGATATTAGCAGACTTCATAGTAGATTGCACTATTCTGGAAGAGGCTGAACTTGAATGAGGTGAAGCTGACAACCCAGGGCTCCAGCCGAACTCCCCTGAAGAAAGTACAGATCTCCCTGATGGTTTTTGGGCCCTCTACGTGGATGGTTCCTCCAACATATCAGGCGCAGGCGCGGGCCTGATCTTGGTCAATCCGAAAAGAATTATTGTGAAGTACGTGTTGTGCTTCAAATTTTCTGTGA
This sequence comes from Elaeis guineensis, assembly GCF_000442705.2. Lineage (NCBI taxonomy): Eukaryota > Viridiplantae > Streptophyta > Magnoliopsida > Arecales > Arecaceae > Elaeis > Elaeis guineensis. The sequence continues at coordinate 42,647,811 of NC_025993.2, forward strand.
TAAATAACAGAGCAGAATATGAAGCTCTGATCACAGGACTGAGGATCGCCAAAGAGTTAGAAGTAGATCGGCTCCAAGTCTACAGTGACTCTCAATTGGTAGTGGGATAAGTCAGCGAAAACTATGAAGCTCGGGAGAACAGTATGGCCAAGTATCTCAAAAAGGTAAAAGAGATCATCCCCACCTTTGGCAACTTTGACATCAGGCAGATTCCAAGAGCAGAAAATACCAGGGCCGATCTTCTCTCCAAGTTGGCTACACTGGCTCCGACTGAACTACCCAAGAAAGTCTTCTTCGAAGTTCTGAAGTGCCCAAGTATGGAAGAACTGCAGCTTGTGATGGAGATCAGCCATGAACCCAGCTGGATTGATCCACTGGTTGCATACCTCAAGGATGGGGTTCTCCCTCACGATGCAAAAGAAGCTCGCAAGCTTAGGAACCAGGCCTCCCGATACATCCTTTATGAAGGCAAGCTGTACAAGAGGTCGTACTCTTTGCCCCTCCTGAAATGTCTCTGACCTTCTGAAGTCGACTTTGCCTTATGGGAGGTACATGAGGGAGTCTGCGGAAGTCACTTGGGGGCCAGATCTTTATCCCATAAATTGCTCCGACAAAGTTATTACTAGCCTACAATATACCATGACTCCATCAAATATATCAGAAAGTGTGATCGGTGTCAGAGATATGCAAATATCCAAAGGCAGCCCGCCTCTGAACTTACACCCTTGAGTGCCCCATGACCGTTTGCATAATGGGAGATGGATATCCTCGAACCTTTTTCCATGGCATCCGGGCAGTGGAAGTTCCTCCTGGTGGCTATTGACTACTTCACCAAGTGAGTCGAAGCTGAGCCTTTGGCGAAAATCATAGAAGCTAAAGTGCAGGACTTCATCTGAAAGTCAATTGTCTGTAGGTTCAGCTTACCCAGAACTCTCATTACTGATAATGGGCGATAATTTGCTGGAGCAAGGTTTGCTAAATTTTGTGAGGACTTAAATATCTCTCATAATTTCATGTCAGTAGCCCATCCGCAGGCAAATGATGAAGCTGAGGTTACTAACAGGACTTTGTTGCAAGGAATCAAGGCAAGACTTGAAAAGGCAAAAGGAACTTGGGCAGATGAGCTTTATCATATATTATGGGCATACCGAACTACCCAAAGACTGCCCATAGGGGAGACCTCCTTTGCCTTAGCCTTCGAAACAGAAGCCGTGATCCCGATCAAACTCAAGCTTTCATCGACATGAGTTGTGGCATTCGACGAGCAGCGTAACTCACAGGATCTCAAGGCCAACCTTGACTTGTTAGAAGAAAAGTGGGAGACAGCTCAAGTTCGGATGGCAGCCTACAAGTAGAAAGCAGCCCGCTACTACAACTCCCGGGTCAAGAGCAAAGCCTTCAGAGCGGGGGACTTAGTACTTCGGCGAGCTGCTATTTTACAACCTCAGAACCAAAGAAAACTCACCCCGAACTGGGAAGGCCCGTATGAAGTCAAGGAGGTGGTCCTGCCCGAAATATATTATCTAAAAGAGCTCAGAGGAGTAGACCTTCTGCGACCATAGAATTCGAAAAATCTACGAATGTATTACCGATAACTTTACCTTAAATAAAAGTTTCATATTCGCATATCTTTTCTTTTGGCATAAGCATATAACGACAGAGAGTAGCTCCTTCAGACAATCAAAATTGAGCGTATCAGGAATAAGAGGAGAACCTCATCCTGATACAAACGAAGACTCGATTATTTAGAAACCGGATGGGGGGAGAGGCCCTTGCAACGGCTCTTATGTACCCCCAAAGCCATGTTAGGAACAGGAGGAGAACCTCATCCTAACATGAGCAAAGTCGAAGGCTCGATTATTTAGAGACCGGATGGGGTGAGAGGCCCTTGCAACGGCCCTAATGCGCCCCCACAGCCATGTTAGGAACAGGAGGAGAACCTCATCCTAACATGAGCAAAGTCGAAGGCCCAGTTATTTAGAGATCGAATGGGGGGAGAGGCACTTGCAACGGCCCTTATGTGCCCCCACAGCCATGTTAGAAACAAGAGAAGAACCTCATCCTAACATGAGCAAAGTTGAAGGCCTGGTTATTTAGAGATCGGATGGGGGGAGAGGCCTTTGCAACCGCCCTTATGCGCCCCCACAGCCATGTTAAGAATAGGAGGAGAACCTCATCCTAACATGAGCAAGGTCGAAGGCCTGATTATTTAGAGATCGGATGTGGGGAGAGGCCCTTGCAACGGCCCTTATATGCCCCCACAGCCATGTTAGGAACAAGAGAAGAACCTCATCCTAACATGAGCAAGGTCGAAGGCCCGGTTATTCAGAGACCGAATGGAGGGAGAGGCCCTTGCAACAGCCCTTATGTGCCCCCGCAGTCCTGTTAGAAATAGGAGGAAGATCTCATCCTAACATGAGCTAAAATTGATTGTGTCGGAAACAAGAGGAGAACCTCATCCTGACACAAATGAAGATCTGGTCGTTTGAGATCGGATGAGGAAAAAAGTCCCTCAGCAGCTCCTCTACACCCCTACAATCCCGTTAGGAGCAGAGGGAAAACCCTCGCCCAAACAAAAAGAAAGCAGGAGAAAAAAAGAAAAAGCGACAAGCTACACCAGAGATAAGAAAAAAAAATGAACTACATCCAAGAATCAAGGGACCTCATCTCAACGAGGAAGAAAATCCTTGTAAAAAATCTTCAGTCTCTAAGGGGGAGCCCAACACTAGCAGGAGAAAATAGACTTCCTCAAAGTAACAAGAAGTTCGGACCCCAAGTTCGAACATAGGGAGAAAGCGTTAAACTCCAATGGCCTCGAAAAGATCTTTGGTCATGAACAAAAAGGGTGAGTCAACACAGCGATGACCAGGAATCTTCAAACAACGTCGACATCGAACAAAATAAAAGACAAGAGAGGTTCGGTAAATGACAACTCAGAGCAATATTGTACAAGGTGATAAAAAATTTTTATTTTATTTCATTAGTAAAGAATGCATTACAAAAGCCTTTAAAGGCCAAAAAAAAAAAAAAGACAAAAAAAGAAAAGAATACATGGAAGAACAAAAGGTAAAAGAGGCTCTAGGGAAGCTCGGCTTTTGCCAACTTCGAACTCTCAATTCTAGCCATCATCAGAGATTGCTTTAAGTTCTCAACTTCTTCTTCCAGTCCCCCTTAAAAGATTTTGCTTCTCCAGCCTCCGTCCCTCCTCCATTTTTAGGGTTTCTTCCCCTCCTCTCTTCCTTCACTCTCCATGGTGCTAAGGAAATCGAGGGCTTCGAGCCGGAGTCTCGAGCTCATCCGTGGGATCGAGAAGTACTCACGGTCGAAGATGTACCACAAGCGCAAGCTCTGGGCGATCAAGACGAAGCACGGCGGTGTCTTTCCACGCCACGAGCCCAAGAAGGTGCTGTCCAAGCCCATCGAGAAGCCAGGATGCACCCGTCGACCAACCTTTTTATTAAATCCCTATTGTTAAAGGGATTCTCTCTCGGATCCTCTTCAGAGCCGTTGGCCCCCTCGATGGCGGCCCTGCTGCTGTGGATCTTGCGGGCCAATGTCTTCTTTCTCCTCCTCCTTTCGGCCCCCGATGCCTCCTCGGGATGAGCCTCTGGAGCGAGAACCTCGACCGAAGGGCTGCTTGAAGAGGCTCGGGGGACTGCGAGCTCGACATCGGAGGGGGTGTCGACTGCAATGGCCGCCTGGGCAAGCACGATCGAGCTAGTATTTTCTACCCTTGCCCTCTTCGCCACCCCCGAGGATGCGGTGCCTTTCCTTTTATGGGCCTTGAGACCCTAGGCTAGCATTCAAGCTGCGTCAGTGTCCATATCTACAATGAAAGAAGATCGGCACAGCTTAGAAAAAGAACAAGAAGAAAGGGGAAACAGCGAATAGCAAAAAAAAAAACAAGAGGGGGGTTCTGAAATTAACCTAGGCTGGTCCGAGAGATGCAGAGATGCAGAGATGGGGGTCGACTCGAAGAACACCTAAGGTCGAGAGGGATGCTGGAGGAGGACGAAACTCTCAGAAAGAAGAAGGGACCGAAGAAACTCTCAGGCAAAGTGAAACCCCTGAAGGAAGGGGGTGGGTTTAAATAGGCAACGGGGTCCGACGCAATAATGATTGCAGATCTCCTCTGGCCGATCTACAACCGCCGCGTGTCTCACTCATCATGGCAGGCGGCTGAAGGTGGCTGACAACTGACAGAATCATTATTGCACCGTACCTAGAGCAACGCTCCAGCGAGAATTCCAAAAAAATCTTTTCGGATCGCCTCGATTTGAAAAGACTCCAACACCAGCATGCCAAACGCCAAAATATCTGAAAACAATGGAGTACGAAAATCAAGGGAGGCAACTTCAACTGTAAAAATTTCTTTGTACTTCATTCGAAACCCGAACTCGAAAGTAGGGGGACTGGTGTTAGGTATAAAATAACCCCAGCCAAAGATCGTAAGAGGCCGACCCTCCCAGTGCTCTTCCGGTTTCCGACCTTGTGCGGCATCTTTCTGAACTCCCTCGGCTGTCCGAGCTTCCATAATACCATCCGAACTCCCCCAGCAATCGACCTTCCACAGTGTCCTCTAGATTCCTCCAATGGATGAGCTCCTATCACGCCATCCGGACTTCTCCAATAATGAGCTCCTCCATTCATCTATCGGACTGCTCCAAATACTCTTTGGGCTTCACTATCAGTCGATTTTCTACAGTGATCGACTACTCTCCGAATCCCTTCCAGACCTCTTCCTGTCACGATCGATTTTACTCCAAACTTCTTTCGATCTTTGTCAATGACTGAGCTTCTCCAGCAGCAGGACCTCTACAGTAACCAGACTCCATCCAAATTTCTACTGTGGTCGACCGCCTTTCGAATTTCATCCGAGCTCCTATAAGAGTCGGACTCCATCCGAACTTCTACAGCGGATGGATCCCAGACGAACTTCTATAACGGACGGGCTCCACCAGCTGGATCTCTACTTTGAACTTCTATTGCAAGCAGACTTCATCCGAGCTTCTACAATAAGAAGTCTCCATCTGAGCTTCCACGGCAACCGATCTTCGTCCGAGCTTCTACAATAGAATTGAATTCCTACAAGAATTCCTACAAGAATTGAATTGTAGGTTCAGAAAGATTCCTACAAGAACTGGACTTCATCTGAACTTCTATAATAGAATTGAATTCCAGATTCCTCCAGCGGTCGACCTTCCACAGTGTCCTCCAAACTCCTCTAGCGGTCGACCTTCCACAGTGTCCTCCAGGCTCCTCCAGCGGATGAACTTCCACAACGCCATCCGAACTCCACTATCGGTTGACCTTCTATCAAATTCCTCATGAAACCAGACCTCACCAGTGGACAATCTTCAGACAAGCTTCTACATCAAGCAAATTTTAGACGAACTTCTCTAGCAATCGGACTCCTGTCGGACTTCTCCAACAAAAAATTTCTGTCCGAGCTTCTACAGTAGATGACTTCGGTCTACAACATCAATGCCTAAGGCACCCAACAATAGCCCATCAGCAACCTCAGAAACATTCGAGCTTCTCTTAGATTGCTGAGATAGAGAGCCATTCCACTCCATCAAATGTTCTAGCTGAGCTTCAGCTGTCCAGCTCGAACTCTCTGGCAAGTCGCGACAATGGACACTACCCAACTCTGCCCTCCGTAACAAACTCCACATGGCCCCACCATTCTCTGGCAAGTCACGACAACGGATACCACTCAACTCTCTATAATAGATTTCACGTGGCCCCACCACTCTCTGGCAAGTCGCGACAACGGACACCACTCCACTCTCCGTAACAAACTCCACGTGGCCCTGAATGGCTCACTACTAGGCAGTTACAAACGTCACTGTCAAGCGGTTACACTCCCCCATCTATAAAAGAGACCCTCCTAGATACGTTCTCCTCGAAGCTCTAAACTCTATCTCGAAACTCTGCTAAAATTTTATTCGAGTGCTCCATTTCTATTGAGGCAGAGTACTAACTTGAGTGTCGAAGGATCTTGCCGGAGCACCCACAACTCCGATTTAGACTTTCCTTGTAGGTCCTGATGGCAGCCGTGATCTCCTCGACTCTAGTTTCTCCGGCGTCGGCAGAATTCTGCACCAACAAACCTTAATTAGGTCAGTCGAAGAGTCTTAATCAACTAGGACTCTTCCTAATTGATTCTTGAATTAAACTCTTTTAATTTTGATGAATCCATAAGTCAAGATTTATGTCTAGCAACATGTCATGACTATCCAAAAGATTTAAAATTTTGATAAAAAATTATCAAAATATCTTTCAATGGTAAGTTATCATGTAATTCAATCTTTCAGTCAAGTAACATCCTAGATGAGTTATGGGTATGAAAATATGTCAAACCCAATTACTTATCCATATGTATCTCGATCAGAAAGTGATGATTCAGTTGATGATACATTAGAAACTCTTTTCTAATTATTATCTTGCTTTGGCCAAAGACTTCCAGAATCACTGATCTATGAGATCACATAAGATATTCGCTCTCCTTATTAGGAGTGACTGATCTCTTATTGATCACTCACAACCTCCATCCATGCTTCACCATATCCAGAATACCCCATACAAGGATCAAAGAACTAAGTTAGAAAGTGAACTAAAATATGGATTCATATACACAAAGTACCATACCAATCTCAGGTCAAAGGATCACTTACATAACTCCCACTAGAGAATCATCAGTTGACATGTAGATAAGACTCCATCTGATGTTCTCTCATAGGTCTATTCAATGAACTCATTCTTTAATGAGCACCTATATCCTTATTTCTGAGCATACATAGGACATGCCAGTCTTACCAGTATCATTGATCTCTGACTCAATGAATCAATGACTAAAAATATTTTAGATCATGATTATCAAGGATTTAGGTCTCACAAGTGTGATCTCATCACAGTCCTAAAACTATTATCCGAACCTTTAAAGTTTATTATAATCTTAAAATAATAAAATACAGCATATAATGAATCAAAAATATCTATTTTATTAAATATATTAAAGCCTATTATATGAGTCTGAAAGATAAATTACAGAAAATATCCTATCACATCCCGTATGCGATTGGCTTGTAAGGCATTATTCTTTCAGTTTGATTGTACGTTCCCTTGGTCGCTAATAATTTGGATCCTTACTGTCTATGTTGGCTACAGTAGGTTCAGATTCGCTGTTTGGAGTAGGATGCATCTAAATAGAATCTATCGATTTTGATAGAAAAGGAGAAGTCCTATGTGATTTACGAGACTGAGTACAAAAAGTCTTTGGCCAAAGCAAGTATGAATACTGAGAAAAAATTTCTATGGGATTCATAAATGGACTCGAGTCAAGCTAATCTTGTATATGATTGATGATGGGGTCTGACGAGTTCTCCATGACCTCTATCATATCGGGACTCATGATAGAAGGACTGAATCATATAATAATTGTACTTAGAGGTTCATACTTTCATTCTACTAGATTACCACTATATACTGTTAGGTGTCATTGGTGGATTATGGGACTCATCGGGCATCGTCTTGATAATCAATGACCCTCGAAGGGTAGAGTTGAAATTATTCTAATCCATCAAAAAGAGTTTCGATGATATTATGATGGAGATCATAGTATATCTCACTACTAGATAGAATAAAACCTATAAGGTCACACATTAAAAAATTTAATCTTGAATTTGTTAATTGAACTTATGAAGTTCTAATTGGATTAGGATTTATTGAAATTCTATTAGGTTTAAAAGAACCTTGCTAGCACATGATTAAACCTAATTCTTCTCGGAACTTCGATTGAATCAAGTCCATAGCCTTAAACCTTACCTAAATCTATTTAGATTTAATTAGGTACTTAATTGTGAGCCCAAAAAGATTGGATTAAGTCAATTAGTTAGCTAAATTAGCTTCTTATTATCTCTTCATTATCTTCTCATTATCTCCTAATGTGTGTGTTGAATAAATGAAAAGAAGGGTGGCCCCTTCCTCTCTTTTTGGCAGAACTAGGGGCGCCAACCCGTGGATAATGCAAGAGGGGCCTGCCCCCTCTTATGGATGGGCATGGAAGGAGAGAGAGAGGGGGGGCATGACTAGGGGCGCCAAACCCTAGATAATGCAAAAGGGGCCCGCACCCTCTTGTGGATGGGCATGGAAGGAGAGAGGGAGAGGGGCCACACCCCCTCTTTTGAGCAATGAAACCCTAAGGGGGGGCCAAGTGTTGGTGCCCCATCTACTTGCCCTATATAACATGAGGCACCCACTCAGATCACCTTATCTAACTAGGGTGCCCCATGTGCTTGCCAAAAAGGGCTGTTAACTTACCAATTAAGTCTGATTTTAATGAGAAAAAATTAGATTAAAAAGATAGAAATCCTTATGAGATAAGGATGTGCTTTTTTAAGTTAATTGGTTTCTCTTTTAGGTTAAGGTAGAATCTATTTAAAGAGAAGGTCTTTTAGGATTTAGTGTGTTGTAGAATTTTGTGAAACAAGAGTTCCTCTCTCCCTCTCCACGCCACCTCTTCTCTCCCTCTTCCCTTTCCATGCCAAAGGTTGGGCGTCCCACCTTTCTACACATCAAGAGTTGAGGAGTTATTTATCTACAGTGAGAAACGAAGAGAAAAGGCTGCAGATCAAAGAGTTGATTCTGCAGTCTAGATCAAAGAGTTGATCAAGGTTTTAAAGGATTGAGATTTTACTTGGAGAAAAAGATCTACTACGAGAAGATTGATTTGAGATTGATCTCAGTGAATATCTATAGAAGCCGAACATGTGTGCGGCTCAGAACCTTGGAACTAGATATCATCGATAGCGATGAATTTCTACCCACACTAAGGTATTGAGATTTGATCTCATATTTATTTTATTTTTAGATTATATGTATGTCTTTTCTCTTGGGCTTGGATAGAATTAGATGAGATCTATTACATGTGGGGTTAAAGGATTTAATCCGATTGGTTTTTTACCACGATCAAAAGATTTTTGAAATTTACACATGCATCCTATCCGATTTTCTAATAGTGGTATCTGAGCCACTAGTTTTTAAGAGCATATATTATCTAGTTTTTAACTTAGATCTGATGGTTTTGGTGATTTAAAATTGATCTTGTACTGATATAAGATTGTCCTGGTATAGGGTTTATTCTCTATATTGTAAAGGTTGTCCTAGCACAAGATTGATCGATTTTGAAAAATTATTTTTAAAGTAATTAAATCAATCTTTTAGATCTAAAAATTTGTATATGTGATATATTTTATTTTATATTTAGATCTAAAATTAGAATGATTAAAAGTTCACATCAAACTGGTATAAGGTTGTCTTGGTATAGGGTTTACCCCCTATATTGAAAAAGTTATCCTAGTTTGATATGAATCGATTTTTTGAAAAATATTTTTAAAATATTTTAATCATTATTTTAAATTTGATTATATAATTATTTGATATATATATTTTTAGTTTTAATCTGAAATTTGATGTATATGTGATGCATGTTTTAATTTAAATCCGAAACTACATATATATGATATATGATATTAGGTTTAGATCTAAAATAGTTTCAAGATCATAAGCTACCAATGCATGCAATGAAACATAATCTAAAAATTATTTTTGAATTTGAAATTATATTGTTGCATGTGGGTATGGGTTGAACAAATCAGATATAATGATGAAACTACAATTAGGATTAAATTGATTAGATCAGGCTAGAATCCATTATCGATTTTGAGTAGTTGATTGAATCTAATCGATAGTTGATTAATATTAGGTCAAAGGAGATCAAAGTTGAGTTAAGTTGTAGTTGGTCGCATCGATTTATATTTTAATATGAGTTGATTAACTCAAGATCGAATTTGGCTCAGTGGTTCGGACCCATTTCAATAGGTTAACTTGATCGATTCTAATCGACCAATTTGGTGCCTAAGGCAAGTATTTAGATAGTGATTATTTAGTTGATTTTGTTGTCTAACCTGATCAATTTTGATTGGTGTCTAAGAAAAGCAACGGAGGGACCCCCACTCATCTTAACTTACCCAGCCATCTTGGGAGATTCAGTTTCATGCTAGGTTACTTGTTGACTCGAGTTCACCCATGCCAACTAGGCTGGTTAGACATGTTGATGTGCTGATCTGAATTTGATCAGTCGGATATCAAATCTACTAATTTAGAAGAGGCCTAAACCTAAATCTCCTCACTAAATATTAAGTCTAGAGGTCTTCCATCATTGTAGAGATGCAGGTGCCTTCCTAGTGTTGATCGTTCTCAATTGGTTATAGTAGTTCGGTTGCATCAGAAAGGTACAATCACTCTATTGATATTTGATGTCCTTAGGTAAATATGAGGTTGGACCCAATAACTGTTAGGTGAAGGTCCCAATGATGGCTTTGTGCTCACTGGTGAATGATGGGTCTAACTTAACTAAGAAATATGCCAATAATTGTTAGGTAAGACCACAGGACTTAGAGACCAAGCCTACTGCATCTTTTTTAGTGAAGCAATAGACAAAGTATTGTCTACTTATTGGTCTGTACTTACCAATAACTGTTAGGTGAGGTGTATATAGATTAGTAGGACTGCAGTACCCATTTGAAATCGATCGCATATAGGTTTCTATTTCTCCACCCAAGGAGTGTGGGAGATTCGAAGAAATAGTGAGAGCCTTTGTTTATTTTTAAAGTTCTTAGGATAATTAGTTTTATAAGTATAAATATCTAACTAGAAACTGTTCTCTCTGTAGATAACTATGTCGAGTTCCAACCTTTTAGCCCATATCCTCGATACTAATAGGTTGACCGATACCAACTATAAAAACTGGCTCTAGAATTTGAGAATCATTCTCAGCTCTAAGAAACTCACCCATGTCCTTGACCAGAATGTACTTGTGTTACCTACTCGTCCATCCCCTGATAACGAGCCACACTTGAGAAATGGATGGATGAAGATAATAAGGCAAAGTGTTACATTTTAGCATCCATGTCCAATGATCTTCAGCAATAACATGAAGACATGAGGACTGATAGAGAGATGCTGACTCACCTGCAAGAGTTGTATGATAAGCAGAGTTGCACAGCTCGCTTTGAAGTCTCCTGAGAATTTTTCAGAGCAAAGATGCATGATGGACAGTCTATCAATGAATATTGTTTGACAATGATCAAGAACATCAAGGAGCTTCAAAAGTTCGGTATGAACATGGACAAGGAATTACAAATGGATCTGATCCTCCAGTCTTCTTCTGATTCGTATGGGCAGTTCATTATGAACTACCATATGAATAAAATTGATAGCACTTTGTCTGAGGTACTGAACATGCTGGTAATAGCAGAGGGCACCTTGAATAGTTCAAGGGGTACAGTTCTGACTGTGGAGTGGGCTTTCTCCAAAAAAAAGTCTTCTTTCAAAAAGAAAAAGAAGCCTACAAAGAAGCAAAATAATGAGGCCAAGCCCAAGAAGCAGGCTTTAAAGAAGACTGACGACAAGAAAAAGTATTTCCATTACAATATCGAAGGCCACTGGAGGAGAAACTGTCCAGCCTACCCAATGATTGTCAAGAGCAAGAAGAAGGATGTACCTTCTGAAGGTACATCTCATATGCTCATTTTTGAAACTAATCTAATGGTTTTCTCTTCTTTTAGTTGGGTTCTAGATTTTGGATCAAGTGCTCATTTGTGCACTTCTATGCAAGATTTTAAAGAAGTGAGAGGGCTGAGGAAAGACAAGATCACTCTTCAAGTCGGCAATGGAGCAAGAGTTGCTACTATGGCCGTTGGAACCTACCCTCTATGATTATCGTTAGGACTTAGTTTAATTCTTAAAGACTGCTATTATATACCTATAGCAAGTAGGAATTTGATTTTTATATCTGTGCTGGCACAGAAAAATTATAATTTTTATTTCAATAAAGATATATATTCAATTTTTTTAAAAAATAAAATTATTGCACGTGCTTTCTTGATTGACGATCTTTACCATTTGCATATAGATGCGAGTGTAAATATTAATGAGTAAATTATGAATGTCATAGGGTCTAAAAGACTTAGAGATAGGATTAGCCAAAAATAACTATGGCACCTTAGGCTAGACCATATAGGAGAAGATAGACTCAATAAATTGGAGAAAGATGATCTTCTCAGACCATTGACTTTCAAGTTTTATCTAATTTGTGAATCATGTTTTCAAAAAAAAATGACTAAGTTGCCCTTTGTGGGACAAGAGGAAAGGGCCACTGAGATATTAGCCCTGATACACATTGACATGTATGATCTATTCGATGGACAAGCCAAGGGTGGCTATGTCTACTTCATAACTTTTATCAATGATTATTTATGATATGAGTTTATATACCTGATGAACCAAAAGTCTGAAGCTTTTGAAAAGTTCATAGAGTTCAAATATGAAGTAAAGAAATAGATCGAAAAATTCATAAAGATTCTTCAATTAGATCGAGGAGGAGAATATCTCAGTGAAAAATTTCGGACCTTTCTCAAAAATAATGGCATAGTCTCATAGTGGATACCTCTAGGGACACCTCAACTCAACAAGATATTCAAAAAAAAGAATTGGACCCTATTAGATATGGTCTGATCCAAGATGAGCTTCATAAACCTTCTTTTCTCTAGGGATATGCATTGCTTTCTGTGATTCATCTTTTGAATCAGGTTCTCTCTAAATCTATTTCTACCACACCATATGAGTTATGGTATAGCATGGTAAGAAGCTAACTCTTGGGTACCTCAAGATTTGGAGATGTCCAGTCTATGTCAAGCGACAGCAGACGGACAAGTTAGAGGCTAGATCTTTTAGGGCTTACTTTATAGGGTATTCTGAAAAAATTATGGGATACTACTTCTATCTTCTTGAGGATCACAATGTGATTGTGAGCTATCTTGCCATCTTCTTCAAAAAAGAGTTTATCCAAGATGGAGGCGGTGGGAGGAAGATTGAGCTCAAAGAGAGAGTCTCTAAAGAGCATCGAGTCCAAGAATCTGAACCCAGTAGTGAGCCAGTAGATATGATATCTCCTCTACCTCATAGATTAAGTAAGGTCTTCCATCCTCCTGAAAGGTACTTAGGTATTCTTACAAAGGATTTAGAGGAAGCATTCCTTATGAGAGATAGGGATATTAGGAATGATCCTAAGACCTACGATGAGGTAATGTTAGATATAGACTCCGAGAAATGGATGGAAGTAATGAAGTCAGAAATTGACTCCATGCATTCCAACCAGGTTTGATCCTTAGTAGATCTACTTGAAGGTATTGTACCTATTAGGTGTAAATAGATTTACAAAAAAAAAATTAAGTCGAATGGTAAGGTAGAGACTTATAAGGCAAGACTAATCGCAAAAGGTTATAGTCGACGCGAAGGTATTGACTATCATAAAACTTTTTTGTCCATAGTCATGTTGAAATTCATCCAAACTTTGCTTGCCATAGTAGCTTTTCATGATTATAAATTTGACAGATGGATGCAAAATTACCTTCCTAAATGGATATTTTGAGAAAGATATCTATATAGAATAGCCTTTGGGTTTCACATCCAATGATAGTGATCATAAGGTCTGCTAGCTGCAAAAGTTCATATATAGACTCAAACAAGCATCTCGAAGTTGGAACACTCACTTTAATGATGTGATCAAAATATTTGATTTCATCAAAAATAAAGAAGAACCATGTGTGGACAAAAAAATCAGTGGGAGCGCTGTCATATTCCTCATATTGTACGTGGATGACATCCTTCTGATTAAGAATGTTATTCTGATGCTGACATTGGTCAAAGTATGTTTGTCAAAAGAGTTTGCTATAAAAGACCTAGGAGAAGCTTCCTACATTCTTGGTATAAAAGTCTATAGAGATATATCTAGGAAGATGATAGGACTCTCATAGCGAATATACATAGAGGAGGTGCTGAAGAGGTTCAGCATTAAAAACTTCAAGAGGAATCTTTTGCCCCTTAGACATAGCATTCATCTCTTTAAGAAGATGTATCCCGACACACCTAAGGATATCTAGTGCATGAGCAAGATTCCTTTTGCTTAGGCAATAGGGAGCTTCATGTATGCCATGTTATATACACAACTTGATATAGCCTTTGCCAAGAGCATTATGAGCAGATATCAGGTGAATCCAGATGAAAAATACTGAATTGCTGTTAAAAACATCCTTAAGTACTTAAGAAGGACTAAAAATTTGTTATTGGTCTTTGGTAGAGGATCGGAGCTAAAAGTTGAGGGATACACCAATTCAGACTTCATGGCTAATGTCGATGATAGAAAGTCTACATCGTCATGTATCTTCTTGTGTAATGTGGTGTGGTTAGCTGGAAGAGTTCCAAACAGCCAATCATTGTAGATTCGATCATGAAAGCCAAGTACATCACCACCTTTGAAGCTACTGAGGAAGCCTTTTTGTTCAAAAAGTTTGTTGTGGAGCTAGATGTGATACCATCATATGCCATTGCACTGCACTACGACAACAACGGTACCATAGCCCTCGCTAAGGAGCCCAGGTCTCACAAGAAGTCCAAGTATATAGAGCGGCGTTTTCACATCATATGTGAATACCTCGAGAAGAAGTTCATCGAGCTGCAGAGAGTCGACTCCGCATTGAACGTGGTGGACCTGCTGACCAAGCCTCTCAGCCAGCAGAAGATCGAAGCTTATCTTGAGAAGATGGATCTTAGATATATGGCCAATTGACTTTAGGTCAAGTGGGAGTTTGTTAGATTTGTGCCCTAGAATAAAGGTCTTGACACATTATGGCCCTAGATTTGTGCCCTAAATTTGTGTCCTAGGTATATGGCCAATTACCTTGACACATTATGTAATTTTAGGCCTTAAACTAGTACTTGCAATATTTTTATTATCAATAGAGAGCTTTTTCATTCCAATTATGTTTATGTATGAATTAATAAAGATGATTTTTATATATTCTTAAAGTGTTGAAAATTTGAGACATATATTAATTAGTGGTTAATTTTTAAATACTTTCGATTAATAGATCATCATGAAGGACAGTGATCAATCCATTTGAGATCGATGCACAGTTCACCTCTCTTATGGGTAGATGAGTCTCGGATCTATAGTATAGGGACATTGGGGTGAGGGTGCGGATGGTTGTTAGGGAATAACTTGTACTGAGCGTGACCAACATGAGAAACCATATGGATATCTACTCACTCATCAATGGTCTTCTCGATGTAGCAGTAGTATGAGTGATCTTTTGATCTACGATGTCATTGGCTATTTGTAGCGAGGCTACTGGTTTGACTGAATATTTTCTTGATCCTTAGCCATTCAGATCCTTGCTGTATATGTTGGCTACAGTAGATTTAGGTTCATTGTTTGGAGTAAGATGCACCTAGATGGAATCTGTCGATCTTGGTAGAAAAAGAGAAGTCCTATGTGATTTACGAGACTGAGTTAAGAAAGTTTTTGGCCAAAATAAGTGTGAATACTGAAAAAGAGTTTCTACGTAATTCACAAATGAGCTCGAGTTGAGCCAATCTAGCATATAACTGATGATGAGGTCTGATGAGTTCTCCATGACCTCCATCAAGTCGGGACTCATGATAGAAAAATTGAATCATATGATAACTGACCTAGGGGTTCATACTTTCATTCTACTAAGTTGTCGCTACATATTGCTAGGTGTCATTGGTGGATTGTGGGACTTATTGGGCGTCGTCTTGATGATCGATGACCCTTGAAGGGTAGAGCTGAAATTATTCCGATCCATCGAACAGAGTTTTAATGATATTATGATGGAGATCACAGTATATCTCACTACCAGATAGAATGAAACCTATGGGGTCACATATTAAGAAATTTAGTCTTGAATTCGCCAATTGGGCTTATGAAGCTCTAATTGGATTAGGGTTTATTGAAATCCTATTAGGTTTAAGAGAATCATGCTAGCACATGGTTAAACATAACTCTTCTCAGGACTTCGATTGGATCAAGTTCATAGCCTTAAATCTTACCTAAATTCATTTGGGTTTAATTGGATGCCTAATTGTGAGCCCAAGGAGATTGGATTAAGTCAATTAGTTGGCTAAATTATCTCCTTATCATCTCTTCATTATCTCCTAATGTGTGTGTGGAATAAATGGAAAGAAGGATGGTGCCTTCCTCTCTTTTTGGCAGGACTAGGGGCACCAACCCTTGGATAATGCAAGAGGGGCCCACCTCCTCTTATGGATGGGCATGGAAGGAGAGAGAGAGATGGGTCACACCCCCTCTCTTGAGCAATGAAACCCTAAGGGGCACCAAGTGTTGGCACCGCATCTACCTACACTATATAATATGAGGCACCCACTCAGATTACCTTATCTGATTGGGGTGCCCCATGTGCTTGCCAAAAGGGACTGATAACCTACCAATTAAGTCTAATTTTAATAAAAAAAATCAGATTAAAAAGGTAGAAATCTTTATGAGATAAGGATGTGCCTTTTTAAGTTAATTGGTTTCTCTTTTGGGTCAAAGTAGAATCTATTTAAAGAGAAGGTCTCTTAGGGTTTAGTGTGTTGTAGAATTTTGTGAAACAAAAGTTTCTCTCTCCCTCTCAATGTCACTCCCTCTCTCCCTCTTTCCTTTCCATGCCCAAAGGTTGGGCTTCCCACCTTTCTACATGCCAAGAGTTGAGGAGTTGTTCATCTACAGTGAGGAATGAAGAGAAAAGGCCGCAGATCAAAGAGTTGATTCTGCAGTTTAGATCAAAGAGTTGATCAACATTTTAAAGGGTTGAGATCCTACTTGGAGAAGAAGGATCTATTATGAGAAGATCAATTCGAGGTTGATCTCGGTAGATACTTGTAGAGGTCGGACATGTGTGCAACTCAAGGACCTTCAAACTAGAGATTATCGGTAGTGGTGAATTTCTATCTGTGCTAACATATTGAGATTTGATCTCATACTTATTTTATTTTCAGATTATATGTATGTCTTTTCTCTTGGGCTTGGGTAGGATTAGATGAGATCTATTGTATGTGCTGTAAAAGGGTTTAATCTGATTGGTTTTCAGCTACGATCAAAAGATTTTTGAAATCTACACATGCACCCTATTCGATTTTCTAATATTTTCATATGATAAATGTATACTTAGATTAAAATTATTTTAATCTAATTTTTTTGCTATATTTTAGATTTAAAAAATTTTTAAAATCTACATATACTAGCACCTGTAGAAAATCTAACTGGATGTATGGGCACTAGAGAGCCATGACTCTGAAGAGACAATGTCAGACACATTGTTTACCATAAGAGATTATCCAGACACCTATAAGGAGGTTGTGACGAGCCTCGAGATGAGATAGGTGGGTTTGAGCCTAGGATAGGATTTGAGCTACAGTTACTCCACGTGATGCTGAAGCGACGGTTGGTGTAGGGATATCTTAATCTAATTTTTTCACTGCTTTTGGATTTTAAAAATTTTTGAAATCCACATGCACTAGCACCTATAGAAAATCCGACAGTGGTATGAAAGTCACATGTTCATATGTATGAAAGTAGAATAAAAAATTTAAAAATTATTTTCAAAATTTTGATTTTGACTCATACATGCGATATATGTGTTTATGTTCAGATATGAAAAGTATTTTAGTTTTGATCTTTATTCATACATGCGATATATGAAAGCATGCATAGGTTAGAAATTAAATTTTTGTGATCTAAATTTTTTATGAATGCGGTATATGATGTCGTGTTTAGATCTAAAATTAATTTTTAAAAAATCTAAAAGTTTTCATAAATATGATATATGATTGCATGCATGTTTTGAAAATATTTCGAGAATCAAAAACTTATATTTCATGCAATGAATTTAGATCTAAAAATTATTTTTATGATCTAAAATTAGTGTATGCATAAATCATTAGGCATGAGTAGTTTTGCATTAGGATTGCATCTTAGATTATGATTAGAGCATATTGGGTCGAAATCGATGTAGCTATTGATCAAACTGAGTCGAATGTTGATTTGAGTTAGAACAATTGAGCTAGTGATTCTACAAGTATTATAGTTGAGTCGATCAAACTCTATATGTAGAATTGAATCAACCTTAGGACCTAATTTGACTTTATGGCTCAAACCCGATTCACCTAAGTTGACTAATTGAAACCAATAAGTCATTTGACATCTAAGGCAAGTCTCAATCGATGATTTTTAATAAAGAGGCTACTAATCTAGACAATTTTGCCTACAGTGAGTTAATGGTGTCTCCTTCTATCGATCTCATTTATCTGACCAATTGGATGATTGGATTTATTAGTTACTAAGATATTTTGGTTTAGCCCATACCAATTAAATCAGTTATGTGATGACTGACTAGATGAGAACTAATCTAAACCTCTCCAATCAATATTAAGCCTTATGGTCTTCCATCATTGTAGAAGTACGGGCGTGGTCCTGGCATTGACTGTTCTCGGTTGATTATAGTGGTTCAGTTGTATCAAAAATATGCAACCACTCTACTAGCAAAGAGTTGCTCCAGAGTGAAGATGAGATGGGACCTAATATGTATTATCTGAGGGACTCAATGATAGCTTTATACTTGCTTGTGAATGGTGGGTCTGGCTTAACTAAGGAGTGGGACAATATATGTTGTTTGAGCTCAAATGACTTAAAGATCAAGTCACTGCAATATGCTTAGAGAAGTATCTGGACAAAGAGTTGCCTATGCATTGATGTGCATTTCATCAATAACTATTAGATGAGGTTCACAGCATCGATGGAACTGCAGTACCTATTAGAAATCTTGCATTGGTCGGATTTTCATTTTTCATTTGGAGAGTATTGAAATCTAGAAAAATAGTGGGAGTCTATTTGCATCTAAAAATTTTTGGAGCAAATATAATTTTAAGTATAAATGTCTAACTTGAATATCTACTCTCGCAGATAAACAATATTGACCTCTAACCCACTAGCCTACATCTTTGAAATCAATTGTCTGATTGATACAAATTTTAAAGACTGGCTCAGAAACCTCAGGATAGTCTTGACATTCAAGAAGATTGAGTATGTACTAGATCAAGATGCCCTAGTCTTACTAGCCTATCCTACAGCAGAGC